>NC_061510.1:204969731-205131123 GCF_022539505.1 Lolium rigidum
CCTCGGCGGTGCGGATTTGCGTTGACTCGGCCGGCGAACCCGAGATTTCGAGATGCACCACGTCCCGGGCCACCATACGCGACGTTTTGGCCGCTTTCGTCGGGCTAGGTGGCCTCAAAAACGAGAAAAAAAAGTTTTGACATGAACCACGGAGGGACCAAAAATCGTCGGCCATGGTACACCAGCAACCATGGCGCGACTTCAACTTCGTCGGCCATGGCAACTTTTCTTGTAGTGGCAGTTTGCTGCCATCATGGAAGAAGCTGCTGCCCAGAAGGAGAAGCAAGCGGCAAATGAAGCCGCACAAGCTCAGCGTGACAAGGACTACATGGAGCTCCTCAAGCGGACTGAGGAAAGTGATAGGAGGCTTGCTCACATGATGTCCATCTTCGGAGCATCTTCGAATTAGCTCCTGCTGCTGGTCGTATCCCTTTTTGTGTCCCGCCATGGAACTTGGTCATATCCTGGCAGCGTGACAATAACTTGGTCATATCTGTGAACTTCTTACTGTGAATCTGTGAACTTTCTTGACATGTTGGTGAATCTGTGAACCTGGTCATTTTGCTGCTGTCACTCTGCTGTGAAATTTGCAGATTTGAAATGTTGTCTTTTATATTTTGCTGTTGAATTTCCTAATTTAATATATGCACTGTTGGGCTATTGTGGGCTCTTAAAAGGCCAAGGCCCAAAGTAGCCTAGAAATATATGGGCTCTTAAAAGGCTAGAGCCCAACAAATAATTAATTGCATTTTCGAAAAATGGGAGTTGAAAAGGCCAAAAAAGGCCGAAGCCCAAAAAACTTGCGAGACCGTAAAAAGGCCAAAGCCCATAACTTTTATGGACCCAAAAAGGCCAAGGCCCAATATCTTTATGGACCCCAAAAAGGCTGAGGCCCAAAACCTTTGTGGACCCTATAAAGGCCTAGGCCCAAAATCTTAATGGACCCTAAAAGGCCAAGGCCCAAAACCATAATGGACCCTAAAAAGGCCAAGGCCCAAAAGTGTAATGGGTCCTAAAAAGGCCACGGCCCAAAACTGTAATGGGTCCTAAAAAGGCCACGGCCCAAAACTGTAATGGATCCTAAAAAGGCCACGGCCCAATGGAAATTGGCCCAGGCCCAGTAAGCACAGCAGCTAAAAAGACCGTTGAAAAAAAAATAAGCTAAAAAGGCCGAGGTAATTGAGCAAGTTACGGGCCAACGCCCAACAAAGCCGAAAAAAATAATCAGAACTAATGGGCTCAGCCCACATAAGGAGCTGAATGGACCGGGCTGAATTCAGATAACGACGTTTCTAATTCGTCACAATTTTGCCACGTCGGATTGCCACGCTGGACTCGGGGGCGGTGCCCATGACGTTTTGGGAACGTCATGCCGTCGCTGACATTTTAAAATGTCACAAAGCTCTACGACGTTTTCAAGTGAAACGTCTTAAGCACTCACTGCTGACTCCCAGCTTTCGACGTTTTGAAAGTCGTCACAATAACGTCACAAGTAGCCATTAGTGACGTTTCAGTGACACCTTTATTTCGTCAACTTATGGCAGATTTCTTGTAGTGAGGAGACCTAGTGCTCCGGCTGATCCACCGGACAGCCGGACAGCATAAACTGTCATCCCCATGAGAGGGTCCCTTCATCGTGAGCAAGGCGGTAGGCAATGATTCCTACTATCTCATAGATGCCCAAGAGGCTAAGAAAAATAAGGCGAACAAAACTGACGAGGAGACAAAACGTCCCTGGAATGTCAGGTTGCTTCGACCATTTTACACTTGAGAGCAGGAATGTATGTATCCCTTGTACTCCCTTTTGTAAGCTATGAAAAAGCAAGCGCCAAGAGCGCCGATTTCGACAAGTTTTTCGCGTACTCTATTGTTTTCGCCGATTGGCTAACACCCTCTCACGCGGCCGGCTTAGTAACGTGATCCGGTTTCCGACAGCCGGCTTCCGACCAGCTACAGACCGCAACCCGGCTGTCCGGCTGGCGGGAGTAAGTGCCTAGGGAGCCGGCACACGAAAGACGGCTAAGGGAAAGAGTGAAAGTGAATTGATTCTTGCACAACTCTTCATAAAACTGCCGGATTGCCGAACTCGGCTCGTTCGACTGAAATACTGTCGGCCTCACCCAGCGGCATGCTCTTGATCCGGCGACGGACCGCAAGTCGGACGTACGATCGGCAAGGGCAAAGCCAAAGAGTGGGGCGGATGGGAAAAAGCGAACAAGTCGAAAGAAAGCAAGCCGACACGCAAATGATTAACAAACACATTAAAGTGTTCCCTAATAAAAGGATAATAGTATTATCTTACATATGCACCCGGCATCCCGGGGATTTAACAAATTGTCTTGGCAAAAGCGAAACAGACAGGTAAACTAAGCGCCGGCTGGATCAGGACCAGCCGGAGGAGCGGGTGCGGAGCCGGCCGCCGGGTCCGCCTCAGGCATGTCCTCCGCATCATCTTCCGCCTCCTCCTCCTCCTCGTCGTCAGACGGCGGGTTCGGATCCTCGATGAAGACGCGCTTGTCGACGAAGTCGGCGATGGCGCAAGCGCGGGCAAGCCGGGCGGTCTTGTTCTCCGCCGGAAGGTTTTCCTCCATGTCGCCCGCTGACACTCCAGCTGATCGAGGTTGACCTCGTCATACCAGGAAAGCACAAAGGAGAGGGCCATATCGGCTCCGGCACGCGCAGCAGACTCCTTCCAGTCAAGGAAGCGGTCAGGCGTCGTCTCCAGCCACTTGATGAGGTTGGAGAGATCCTGCGGCAACGTTTCCGTCGGCCACAGCAGCAGGATCAGCTCTTCCGCCGCCTTCCGGAGCTCCCAGCCAAGCTTGGTGATTGGCTCCACGCGGGCGGCCATGGACGCTAGGTAGTCGTCCATGGAGAAGCAGTCCGAGCTCTGCTCCCCAGTAGCCTGCCGGCGCTCCTCCCGCGCCTTGCCGGCCGCCGCTAATGCCGCCGCCTGCGCCTCCGGTAAAGCAGGTTAAAAATCCGAAAGTCCGGCTGACAGCAGCCGGCAGACGCCTGCCAACCGAGTCAGCCGCAAGCCGGGGAAGGAACAGAAAAAGGCAAAATTTCGAAATCCCAGTAAAGGAAAAGACTGGCGGCAGCCGGCAAGAACCGATTGCCCCCAGCCTGAAGATGGAGATCGTCGAAGTCTAAAAGACTGGCGGCAGCCGGCAAGAACCGACTGCCCCCAGCCTGAAGATGGAGATATCAAAAAGATCAGTTTCTGCCGCCGGCTGCCAATCTAAGCCGGCAGCCGACAGCCGAAAGCCGGCAAAGGGGAAGGAAAGAGAAAAATACAAAGACTCACCCGCCAAGCCGCGGTCGAGCGCGCTAATCTCCTCCACCCACCGCTTGGCGGTGGCCGACAGCTCTGCAGACTTAGCGGTCACCTCTTGGCGAAGTGCAAGTCGCTGCCGGTCCACCTCCTCCAACACCACGACGCTGGGTGCGGCACCGCCGACTCCAGTCGCAGGCGGCGCAGCCCCGCCGGCTCCAGCTCCGGTCGCAGGCGGTGCACCCCTGCCGGCCCCGGCCGCAGGCCCCAACAGTGGAGCGCGGTGCAGAAACAAATCGTCTAGAGTAGGCCGGTGCGCCGACTCACCCTGGGCGCCGCAGCCAGGCGCTGCAGAAGGAGGTGCAGCTGAAGAAGACGCCCCCGCGGAAGGAGGCGTAGTCGCAGGCGGCACGACGACGACGGGCGGCGCGCGCGCAAGCGTCGAAGGCTGCGGTGTCGACTCCCTCCTTTGCCGCGGGAGCGGCGACACAACGCGGGGAGCCGACCGAGAGCCGCCGCCCTGGGTGAATTTTATGGCAGCCCTAGTCGGACAAACAAGAGAAGATAAATACAAAGAAAGAAAGGAAAGAAAAGGAATCAAACAACAAAGAAATAGGACTCACCCGGCTGCCTCTGGAACCTTCTTGGGCGCCAGCCGGCGCTGCTTCTTGGCCTTAGCCTCCAGCGCGGCCGTGGACCTGCCGCCGGCCCGCTTCTTCCCCTTGGGCGCAGAAGTCGCCGAGGCGGCAGGCGGCCTCGTGCGCAGGGGCACCGCATGGATCGGCCCCGTAGCGGACGTCGCCGGCTCCTCCTCCTCCTGTTGTTCTGGCGAAGGCGGCGGGTTATGCTCCCCTTGGCCGCCCTGGTCGGGCACCTCCGGCAGCTCGTCGTCGCCGGCTTGGTCGCCGGCCTGGTCAGCCGGATCAGCATGATCCGGCGCCCAGACCTTCTGCTCCAGGTCGCCGTCCTCAATCCCCTGGCGGTCGAAAAGCTGAAAACAAAACAAAGGCAGTAAATAACAAGTCGGCCATGCAGCCGCAAGCCGGAAGTCGGCCAAAGCACAAAAAACTTACCAGCTCAGGCGGCGACGCCCGGTCGTGAGGCATCAGCCCCCAGTCCCAGTTCTCCGGCATGTTGGCCTTGGTGACGTTGTTCACCCGGCAGGCGACCTGGGCCTTGGTGAGCTCCACCTTGGACGTCCGGGTCGGATCAAACCGGCCAGACATGTGCCCAATTTTGTGGACACGCATCTGGAGCGGCAGCACCCGGCGCTCAGTGTAGGTGCAGAGGAGGTCCTCGGCGCTCAGCCGGCCCTCTGAGACACTGGCCCCCAGGAAATCCCACAGAAGGCCACATAGCAGCTGAGGAGGATGCAGGCGTTGGCCGGCAGGTGATGAGGCTGCAGGCCGAAGAAGTCCAAGAACCGGCGGAAGAAGTGCGAAGCCGGCAGGCCCAACCCTCGATCGAAGTGCGCTCCGAAGACCACACGCTCGCCGGGGTTCGGCCTGGGCTCAATCTCCTCGCGAGGCACCCTCGTGATCACCTCCGCCCGAATCCGGTGGAGGCGCACAAGGCGCTCGATGTCATCCTCCCGCATGTAGGAACCCCTCCAAGAACCGCTTGGTTGAGCCATCGACGAGGAGGAAGACGAAGAAGACCAAGAAAGAGGAAACGGCGAGGAAGTACCACGAGACGGCGGCGATGGCGGCGGCAGAGAGCGTACCGTGGACACGCGCGGCCCCGTGGCGCCGGATTGGCGGAGTGGCGGCGGCGGCTCGGCGGAGGAACGTCGGGGCGGCCGCCCGCCGGAGTTCGCCAGGGAAACGGTGGAGAAAACACGCCGGAGCGATGAGGAGCTCGAGCGAAGAGAAGCGAAGCAGGAGCGCGAGGAGGAAGAAAGGGGCGAGTGGCAGCCTCGATGCCTCCCCCGCGGCATTTATAGCCCCTTACCGTGGGCGGTTGGCCTCCAAGTGGCAAGCGTGGGCCACGCCCCCGGATTTACTGCGCCTTAACTCCTCCCACGACCACAGCAGTTACTGGAAACGGCCACACCACGTCCCCCACGACCGCACCGGATCCGGAGGCAACATTGATGTGACCAGACGAAGCGGCCGCAGCAACCGGCCGCCAGACCAGTCAAGTCGGGCGCAGGGCCCGAGGCGGCGGAGACTCCGGCGCGCCCAAGCCGGAGCCGGACATTAAATTCAGTCCGGCCCCAAACTCTCTTAGCAAGACGGAGACAAAGTCAACACTTGTAAAAAAGAAAAAGCTGCAGAAGCGAAAATTGCGTCCGGCTAGAAGCAGCCGGACAAAGCGAGCCGGATGAGGGCGCAGCCGGCTGAATAAAAATTCTCAGTCGGCCCCTCCAAGTGCCGCCAGATAGATTCAAGAGATATCTAAAAGCCAGGAAAACCTGCCTAGGTCCTTCCTAACCCAGGACCTTGCCAGCTTCGGGGGCTAATGTCGGGGGGAAGACCCCGGGTAGGGCAATGGACGCGGAGCAGCCGGCTTGAGGATGGCCGGCTGGCGGCAAAAGCCGGCTGAGGAGCAGCGAGCTGGCTGCGGCCTTCTACGTTGTGGCTGGGCCAGCTTCTACAAGCCATATCCGACTGGGGTTTACACTCTAGACCGACTCGAGGCTGGCGAGTCTTGCATGAGAAGGAACTGGGTAGGTGGTCCGGGTTCACAGGTCCACGCTGACCTCACCTCCCGTAAAGCGCGGGGCACTGTGGAGCAATAGTGCCACGCAGCGGATAGGCCATCATGGCGTACGTCGGTCCGTACCGGCTATAGGGCATGATGGCGACAGGGACATCTCCTCGCCATGCCGCTGACTCCAGCAGGCGGACGGGACAGGCCACTACGCCTCAACGGCTCCATGACGTCAACACCTCGGGAAGGAGCGGAAGCCGGAGCCGGCCAAGTTGGCCACTAGACTATAGGGACTTCTATGTAAAGTGCCAGTGCCTATATAAGCTGGGCTACCCACCTCGTGCGGGGGACGATCGATCATTCTCACTTCATTCTAGTCTTAGCGCTACTCGAGGAGAGATACCTTCGTCTACCTTAGCCTCCCCGAGCAGCCGGATACAGCTCAAGGAGCACCATTGTACTGTGTGATCATCTTATACACTCATAGCAGGAGTAGAGGTGTTACCTCCACAGGAGGGCCTCGAACCTGGGTACGTCGACCGTGTCATTCGTCCCCATACCCGCATCCGGATACCACCGTGAGACCATCTAGGAAACCCCTTCGATTAGCCACCCTATGGCATATGCCGTGACGATACCACGACAGTGTGTTATGTAAACAACAAGGAGTCCCTAGTAAGCCTCTTGTATAACTAGCTTGTTGATTAATAGATGATTATAGTTTCATGATCATGAACATTGGATGTTATTAATAACAAGGTTATGTCATCATGTGAATGATGTAATGGACACACCCAATTAAGCGTAGCATAAGATCACATCATTAAGTTCATTTGCTATAAGCTTTCGATACATAGTTACCTAGTCCTTCGACCATGAGATCATATAAATCACTTATGCCGGAAGGGTACTTTGATTACATCAAACGCCAACTGCGTAAATGGGTGGTTATAAAGGTCGGATTAGGTATTCGGAAAGTATGAGTTGAGGCATATGGATCAACAGTGGGATTTGTCCATCCCGATGACGGATAGATATACTCGGGCCCTCTCGGTGGAATGTCGTCTAATTAGCTTGCAAGCATATGAATGGTTCATAAGAGATGACATACCACGGTACGAGTAAAGAGTACTTGTCGAGAGACGAGGTTGAACGAGGTATACAGATACCGATGATCAAACCTCGGACAAGTAAAATATCGCGTGACAAAGGGAATCGGTATCGTATGTGAATGGTTCAATCGATCACTAAGTCATCGTTGAATATGTGGGAAACATTATGGATCTCCAGATCCCGCTATTGGTTATTGGTCGGAGAGAGGTCTCAACCATGTCTACATAGTTCGCGAACCGTATGGTGACACACTTAAGGTTTGATGTCGTTTAAGTAGATATGGAATATGGAATGGAGTTTGAAGTTTTGTTTGGAGTCTCGGATGGGATCCAGGACATCACGAGGAGTTCCGGAATGGTCCGGAGAATAAGATTCATATATAGGAAGTCACTTTCCAAGTTTGTAAATGATCCGGTGCATTTATGGAAGGTTCTAGAAGGTTCTAGAAAAGTCCAGAAGAAATCACCATGGAAAGTGGAGTCCCGGAGGGACTCCACCTTGCATGGCCGGCCAACCCTAAGGGGGAGGAGTCCCGTGTGGACTCCCCAATGGTGGCCGGCCAACCCCCCCAAGGAAGGGGTGGGAGTCCCACCTTGAGTAGGATTCCCCCCTTGGGTAGGTTTTGTCCCTATGGAAGGTTTTGGTTTCGGGTCTTATTCGAAGACTTAGATACCAACACTTGGGGATTTCCACCTATATAATGAGGAGGAGAGGGAGGGGGCTGCCCACTCTTTGCCGCACCACCTAGGGCACCCATGGCCGGCGCCCTACACCCTCTCTCTCCCCAAACCCTAGCGCCCCTCCTCCACATACTACTCCCGCAGCGCATAGCGAAGCCCTGCCGGAGTTCTCCACCACCACCGCCACCACGCCGTCGTGCTGCCGGGATTCCGAGGAGGATCTACTACTTCCGCTGCCCGCTGGAACGGCGAGGATTACCCATGTTCATCAACACCGTACGTGTGACCGAGTACGGAGGTGCTGCCCGATTGTGGCACCGTCAAGTTCTTTTACACGCTTTTGCAAGCGGTCAAGATCTTCTACGCGCTTTTGCAAGCGGCAAGTGATCGACTACATCCACCACGAGATCTAATCTCGTTAGGCTTTGGAAATCTTCGAGGGTTACTCTCATGATCTTCTCGTTGCTACCTACTAGATTAGATCTTGGCTTGTGTTTTCGTTCTTGCGGTAGGAATTTTTTTGTTTTCTATGCTACGAATCCCATCAGTGGTATCAGAGCCGTGTCTATGCATAGATTGGTTGCACGAGTAGAACACAATGGTTTTGTGGGCGTTGATGCTTTGTTGTCTTTAGTTTGTGTACTTTGCATCTTGCGGCATGGTGGGATGAAGCGGCTCGGGCTAACTTTACATGACCGCATTCATGAGACTTGCTCCACGTTCGACATGCAACTTGTATTGCATAAGTGGCTTTGCGGGTGTCTGTCTCTCCCACCATAGTGAAGATTCAATTTACTGTTTCTATTGACAACACTAGTATCACCGTTGTGGTTCATGTTTGTAGGTAGATTGGATCTTACTCGAAAACCCTAAACCACGTAAAATATGCAAACCAAATTAGAGGCGTCTAACTTGTTTTTGCAGGGTTTGGTGATGTGATATGGCCATGATGTGATGACGAATATGTATGAGATGATCATTATTGTATTGTGGCAACCGGCAGAGCCTTATGGTTGTCTTTATATTTCATGTTGTAGTATTGTTTCAAAGTAGTTGTAATAGTTGCTACACACGGTGAACAACCATGAAGACGGCGCCATGGACCTTGACGCTACGCCGACGATGATGGAGATCATGCCCGTTGATGATGGAGATCATGTCCGTGCTTTGGAGATGAAGATCAAAGGCGCAAAGACTAAAGGGCCATATCATATCACATATGAATTGCATGTGATGTTAATCCTTTATGCATCTTATCTTGCTTAGATCACGACGGTAGCATTATAAGATGATCCCTCACATTAATATCAAGATAATACAGTGTTCTCCCCTCGTATGCACCGTTGCTACAGTTCATCGTTTCGAAGCATCTCGTGATGATCGGATGTGATAGACTCTACGTTCACATACAACGGGTGTAAGCCATGTTTGCACACGCGGAATACTTGGGTTTCCTTGATGAGCCTAGCATGTACAGACATGGCCTCAGGACAACGGAAACCGAAAGGTTGAACACGAGTCATATGGATGATATGATCAACATGTTGATGTTCACCATTGAAGCTACATCATCTCACGTGATGATCTGTTTTGGTGTAGTGGATGTGGATCGTGTACCACTTAACAACTATGAGGGATGTTGTATTAAGTGGGAGTTCATTAGTAATTAGATTAAAAACTTGAACTAATTATCATAAACATAGTCTGAGTAGTATTTTGAATTAATTTTGTAGTATTGGTATCCGTTTTCTACCATGCGCTAGTCTTGTAATTGAGATAGAAATGCTGTTAAAATTTAACAAGAAAACTTTACGGACTGGTACCGTATTGTTAAAGAATCAAGAAATGATTAAGTCCTTTTACAAACTTTTAGCAAACCTCACATTGTTGATTCAAAGAGCTATGGTTTCAATTAGTACCTACAATTATCTTGTCTCCGTGAAAATTGATGTTCAAATTCGTTTGAAAAGTAAGGAGCTGAAAAGTTTGTTTTCAGAAATAAGCGAGGTATGAGATATATGCGATATCTAAGACCTTACTGCAAGATGATAGAATATAATCTAGTGAGACTACATAAACTCATAAGTTTTATGGGAATGTACGAAGGTTGAAGACGTCCGGCGTCCCAATCCTCCAACTATTGGGGTACTAACGATATTCGCATATCCATGAAGTGGTCGTCCTTAGTATGCACCGTTGCTAAGACTCGTCGTTTCGAAGCATCTCGTGATGATCGGGTGTTATAGATTCTACGAGTGCATACAACGGGTGCAAGCCAGATTTGCACATGCGAATACTAAGGTTAAACTTTACGAGCCTAGCATGTACAGACATGTTCTCGGAAAGTCGTCATGATATAATGGATAAAATCATGAGTGAAATTGTTCATCATATTATAAAGTTACTAATAGTGAAATCTGGAACACTTGTCATATGATGATCAACTTCAAAGTAAGAACCTCAAGGTTATTGGTATTTGACCAATGGACCTAGAAGTTATTGAAAGTGAAGTGTTTCTGAGAATGAGGAAAGCTAAAAGAGAAACTACAAAAGGATATTTTGGCAGAAAGAAAGAAAAAGACTAGAAAGTCTAGCTCAGGTGTATATAGATGATATACATCTTATGGATGTATTCTTGGTTTGGTCACATAATAAAATTCTTGGGTATTTGTACCAGATTGGTTGGTATGAGATGTCATACAATACAACGCAATACAAGAATACGATGGCCTAAGTGACTGATAAGGAATATGGTAATAATGCACGTCTGGAACATAATAAAGTGTTATTATGTTTGTCGTTGGCATTCTACCTAGCCCTTAGAATTTATAATAAAGAACTTAATAAATTGTTATTTTGCTCTGGTCAAATGAAAACAATAAGTTGTTCAAATTATGACATTACTCCATGTACGATGGATAAGTTATTATAAATCTTAATGGTGAAACACACATACATAACACTGACGCTAAAATTCCATAAGGCAAATGATTTGAATTCCTATTATTTGTGGAACCGCCATTTAGGTCATGTTAGAGAGAAACGCATGAAGGAACTCCATGCAAATGGATTTTTGGAGTCATTTGATTTTTGAATCGTTTGGCGCTTGCAAATCTTTTCTAAAAGAGAATGACTGAAATACCGTTCATAGGCCAAGAGTTGAACGTGCAACTAACTTAGTGGAAACATGCATGATGATGTATGTGGTTCACTGGGCATAGTTGTGTGCGGGAGATTCTTCTACTTCATGAAAACTTCCAACAATGAATTGAGTATATATGTGGATATATTCGATAAGGAAGAAGTTTGAAACATTTGAATGGATTCAAATAAATTTCAGCATGAAGTGGAAATCATCGTAATAGAAAAGTAAAATATCTATGATTGGATCATGGTAGAAATATTTGAATTACGAGTTTTAGCGAACATCTAAGAGAGTTATGAAGTTGTTCTACAACTCACGTTTCTTGGAGTATCATGATGATGATGGAGTATCCGAGAGATGTATCCAAACCTTGTTGGGTCAATGATGAGATAAAATATTGAAGCCATTATATTTTTGTGGATTATGCTTTAGAGACTACCGCTTTTACACTGAATAGAGGATCATCATGATCCGTTGAAATGACACCATACGAGTTATGGCGTGGGTATGAACCCTAATAGTCTTTTCTTAAATTTTGGTATGCATAGCATAAGTAAATAAGTTTACAACCAAAATCGGATGAATGTCTTTGTTGGTTATCCCAAAGAATTAATTGGGAATTCTTTCCACTATGGAGATAAAGACAAAAGTGTTTGTCGATGTTTCTTACTTATTTCCAAGAAATTGTTTCTAGCGAAGTATTTGAGTGGGAGGACAATAGAACTTGATAAGGTTTATGAACCTGAGCATAATGATCAGAGTAGCGTAGCATCGGAAATGGTTCCGGAAGCGGCCACGACGATCATGGCTCCCATGACTACAAAGTGTTTTAGCCATGGAGATCGAAGTACATATTGAACCTTGTAGGTATGATTTACTTTGTGATCAAATAAATGATTTGTGAACAAAGGATTGATTTTGAACAATGATAAACCAACTACAAACAAAGAAGTTATGATGGGCCATGACTCCGTTAAAATGGCTATACGCCATAAAATCCAAGATAGATGAATACTTTTTGAAAGTAAATGGGTCTATAAAATTGATGGACTTGGATGTAATATCCTTGAAGAAGCTCGACTTGTCGAAAAGTTGTTTACGACAAAGATCAAAGAGTTGACTACGATAAGATTAGATATTCCGTAGCAATGCTTAAAGTCTATGTGGATTATTCTAGTAATCGCTACATATTTCTTTTATGAGATACTAGTTGAATGCCCGTGCGTTGCCCCGGGTCTCAATTTTTTCTTATAGTACTGTAATTGTAATACACATTAAAATTCATGTGTATAGAAAGAATAATTGCACAATATCCAAAAACACATAGATTCATATTTTCTTAAAATGTATTTTTTGGTAAGAATACATAATTCGATATGCACGAAAGCAACAACCCAACAATTATCTATCATTCACGGAGATTGCTTCTATTATTCCTTGGAGTCGGCACAATACCCTTAGATACATCAATGGTAGCTCCCTCATTTCATGATCCGTTTATCAGATCAACTAAATACTTGCATGTTATTACGAGACATGACAAATATGCTTGACGACAGTGTGATCTTGATTCGCCTACCATGCTCCTTTTTGTTGTTCATCTTTTCTCTTCATGGGTCTCCTCCAAACATGTGATCCAGTAGACAATTAGCTAGACTTAAACACTAATAACAATAATTTATAAAGTACACCTAGAAATATTGATAATCACACCCCATTCGGGATGGCAGCACAAGCACTGGTGATAATCTGAGGCTCCGTACCGACAAACAACTTGTGGTGACAAATGATGTTGTTAATAGTAAAAGAGATAATCTTAACATAACCAAGAATTGTTGTGATTTTTATGTACTTAAGACATGTAGTCATCACAATTTAACTGCAGGCTATTTTTAAATAGCAAAATTTTGTGTTCCAGCTATACATAAAAATTGACTGAGGTACATTCTAGGTTCATCTCTCTTCCTTATGTAGTTAGTACAAGCATAACTCACTTCAATCCTGTTGCAGAAAAAGCAGCCTCTAACTCATAAACTAACAAACTTAAATGACCATATAAGTTCAGTTATCTAGCAGCGGGTACTTCTTCTCTATAAGCACCCTATAGTTCACACGATAATGAAAAGAGATGCTCGGCATGGATATTGGGGGCACAATGGTAATATATACATATTTTACTTGTCAAGAATAGTATCTCATTTTAACTTCTCCCAAGAGTAGGAAAACAGGCACAATCTGAACAATGAGCATGTAATAGCGACTAAAATTGATGAACTCAGAACTATACCTGCTAATAATACAATAAAAAATGCAATAAGAACAGATCTTGCGAGAGCCAAATTTGTACGTAGTCATCAAAGACAATCTGCATTAGTCACACATGATTACAGAAGTATATGTAATGCTCATGTCAAATGTAAACTGAAGAAGCACTGGACAAATTCGATGGCAATACTTGCATTCAAGTCATACATGATATTCTGGCTTTAGATTAGTAAGCAGAGGCAGGAGAACAAGGTACATGAGCACACCCATTATATATATCCAAGTGATGTTAAAAAGATAATTAGTAAAGCAACCAAATTAGTAGACCAGACAAGATTTTTTCAGCAAAAATGATATCGAATATGCAGGTTTCACATGTACTATATCTCATAATCCATTTTATCTATGAGGTCAGAAGTGCTGATGATCAAAATGCCTTCTATTCTCTTCAAAACTGGAGTCATCATATTCGGTTGTCTGAATGTATCTCTCGTGAAAGGTTCATCAGCACTTTTCTGAGGTGCGATAAAAAAAAATCAGAACAAAATCCAAAGGGAACTAAATCCCCCTGTTTTTTTAGTAGTTCGAATTAGATGTTTGGCGTTCTGGTGGCACATTAAATGACAAAAAACTACCACAATTGTGCCATAGATGTCACGGAACTACCAAATGAAACGCGATTGTCACATGACTACCAAGTTTGGGGCACGCTCGCGACGCGGAGCACTGATTCTACAAATTAGCCGTCTTAATCCAGTTTCTGGCAGCTGGGACCCACTGTCAGGTCCCACATGACAAAAAAACAAATGAATTGTTTCTGTTAATTTTACAGAAGACCCCCTATCCCCTTTCCCAAAAGCTATCAGGTCCCAAGTCAACGTCTTCAGTCGATTCGATCTCACTTTCCCCATCTGGCTAGCCCGCCGCGCCAGCCCGCCGCCGGCCACGCTGTCTTCCTCCTCGCCCCTGGCGGCGCCCGCATGGCCTCCCTCCTCCGCGGGGGACGACTGGGTCCACCAACTCCCGCCCCTCGACATGGCCGGCTGGGGGGAACCGCACGCCGCCACGATGCAGGACCACTACCAGCCCCCGCCGCCGCCCTCGCAGCAGGATAGCTCCTTCCTCCGCTGGATCATTGGCGTCGTGGACGACGATGCTGCGCCAGGGGACGACGACGGCCACCCGGATCTTGACCTCGACCGCCTCATTCTCCCCCGCCGCCGCCGATGATGATGGGTCCAGGCCACGGCCTCCTGTTCATGCTGGTCGGCGAGTACGCCAAGGACGCCGCCACGCCTTTCCGTTCCCACCTGCACCAGCAGCACGCCCACGAGCGTTCCATGGCGCCTTCCCCTCTTTCGATCCGCACCCGGCCAAGCGGCAACAGCAGCACCCGATGGCCGGCGCGTCGTCGCCGATGCTGCCCCCTATCACCGGCCCAGCCCTGGCGCGGGAGGGTTCACCGCGTCCGCCCTCAAGCCCAAGGCGGAGGCGCCGGGCCTGGGCGACGACGGCGGGCACGGCGGCGTGGCTGGTAGCGCGGCATGCACATTTGAGGAAGTTTATTCTCTTCATTTATCTATTTTTTTATTTTTTATGTTGGGAATTGGATCTATGTGTGACACATAATATGTTCTGAGGTTATATTTGTAAATTGAAACTACCAGTTAGGTTTTCATTTGCCACGTAGTCCTGACAGGTGGGCCCGAATAGTCAGAAAACGGTTTAACACAGCTAAATAATGAAATCAGTGCTCTTCGTCACAAACATGCCCCAATAATGGTAGTCATGTGACAATCGCGTTCCATTTGGTAGTTCCATGACATCTATGGCACAATTGTGGTAGTTTTTTGTCATTTACTCCACATTTTATGAATGTTCAATTTTCACCCAAAATTAAAAAAAAGTAAATGTCCATGTCCCAAGAAGTAGACTTGGAAAATCAGATGCATGAAGTAGACAAAAAACAGGTGGATAATAATATTCCTCTCTAATATCACAAATACAATGTTACTGTTGTTGTGAACTGCAAAGACCCACCAGAATATAGACGTACTTGGTTCCTCTATAATCTAATCTTATCCTTCCGCCAAATAGTGTGGACTACGAATAAATTTATGCACATGTTATAGTAAGTTCTATTTTTTTCCCTAGAACACCAATGCAGAGTCGCTCTATGTTATTATCTACAAAACAGTACCCTACATCAATATGAAACATAATACCATTTAACCTCACGAATCCGCACCCAAGATGGATTGACCTTATAATTTTTTATCTCAGATGAAGTTATCTCCAATGATCATTAATACTGAGTCAGCACAAACAGCAGCAGCAATAATGATGGAAATATCAATACTACAGCAAATCAGTCATCGACTTCCTTGTGACCTTGTTACCTTCAGCAGCTAGGTTCTCCTGTGCCTCTAGTGAGACAGTCATGCTCTCATGTGCCTGCACACGTTCAGCTCCATAGTTCCCAACTGCACCCGCTTTGTAGTAGTCTGATGCTATGATCATGTCCCTTAGCTCTCACCGCATCTTCTACAGGAAAAAGGAGCAAAGTTTTTAAATCACCAATCACCTCAATGTAGGTCCTATCACCTGAAGGTTATTTTACAGGAATTGTTAGATACTTATATATGTCATTATATTTGTGTTTCATGATCATGCTTGTAAATCAAGTTATTAGCAATGCGTATTTAAATCAAAAGAACTGGGGGTACAAATGTATTTAAAATAAAAAATGTTTTGTTTGACTTCATTGATGAATGATATGCACCAAATCAGTATGTGCGTATATCCATGACCGAGGCTTAATATTTGAAATACTCAGGGTTGGTACTTGTAATCTCTAGAAACAAACAATAAGAAATACTCCCTCCGTAATATGTTTTAGCTTTTCGTAGATTCATCTATATATTTTGGTATGTATCTAGTCTACTTTTAGTTTCTAGATTCACTCATTTTAGTGTGTATCTAGCTCATTATGAAATGTCTAAAACTCCTTATATTTATGAACAGAGGGAGTATCTGCAATCCTATTACTTTCATTTGCAAATACATGAGATAATATTATTTGCATTTGTTGGGCCGCTCGTTACCCATCGGATGTCTCTCATATGTTATTTCCACTGCTGCAGGTCACTGTCGTTGACTTCAGCATGTGTGCCATCATCGGCGCCAAGCTCATCACCTTGCCAGTCTGGCCCCTCCTTCCTTTCTCTTTCTTGCCTTCTTACTTCACGTCTCATCTTCTTCTCCATGGTCAAATTACTTGCTCCCCTTTTTCTCTTGTGGTCATTTTCCTCCACGCCCGCTGGTACATCAAGTTCGGGCACTACTGCATCGCATAATTACATACTGTTTAACACCCCATCAATCACCAAAAACTGCTGTGATCAAGAAAAAAAAATACACAGTTCTAACTCACCAGCATCAAGCTTAGTAATTATCTTTCCTTCCTCGCTTTCCACATGTTCAGTACCTAAACCAGATCCATCGCCTCCACACCCCAATTTGCATTCACAAAACCAGACCACCTTCTCAATTCCCTATCATGCTAGTCTGAAAATCAAAAATGGGGAGAGCACACCAGGCACTTCCCTACTCTGCATGTGCAAGTTCGGCACCTTCAGTACCAAACTTGAGAGGCTCACGCACTTCATCACAATGAGCAGACCCTCGGTGGTTGATATGGTGACAACCGCAACACAGCGTCCGGCGCTCACAACAAGGTCGACGATGTCTTCAGCTGTGTCACCCATGTTCAAGAATGGTAGGCCGCC
This sequence comes from Lolium rigidum, assembly GCF_022539505.1. NCBI lineage: Eukaryota > Viridiplantae > Streptophyta > Magnoliopsida > Poales > Poaceae > Lolium > Lolium rigidum. Next base: position 204,986,649 of record NC_061510.1, read on the forward strand.
ACCCAAAATGTGAGAATTGTAAATAAGGTTTAGATCAGAATTAAAAAAAAAATTGATCAAGGCTGATCAACAATTATTTATGTGTCATACTGTCTCCTTACTTTGCAAGTAAACCTCCTGTAAAGAGTCATTCGTCCAGAAATGATCTCGAGATGGAATACACAGGCTGAGGCATGCACCTTTTGAAGAAGAATTTAGAGGTACCTGGTGCATTGCAACGGTCACTACAGTTACTTAGTCCACGCTCATATAAACATTACTGCATAGTATAATTTTTAAAATTAACCGTACAAATTAATATATTTGGAAACATAAAGATTCCATTTCGTTTGAGATGTAGATAAAAGCTAAGTAGGCCTACTGAAAACCCCTCGTGTCCTTTCATTGCTCGGTGTATCTCGCCTATTACTGCAACCCATGATCTGCCGTCCAACGACAGTTCAATGCTTTCCCTCATCAGACAACTCCTCATGCCCTAGTCCGTCGGCCATGTTGCCAGCAAGCTAAACCACTTCAATATTGTCTCACATATTGCCGGAACGGCTTGGAAGATTTTATATAGAGGGCCAGAGGCGTGCATTGTGATTTGTGAGCCATAGTCAAGCAATGTTGGCGCTTCCATCGTCTATCCGCCAGACAAGAGGGGTGAAATAGCTCATAGCTCTCAGATCTGGCTGCCAAATACATGCAAATGAGCTACACATGATGATTGTTTGGGTCATATGCAACTAAGTAAAAATTAGTTTAAATGGGAAATACCTAGTAGCTATCCATAACCGTGGAAGTACCAATGATAGAGGGCAGAACCTGCAATATCAGTTTGGCCAAAGATCCCAGAACTTCACGTGTATCAAAGTTGGGAGATTCTTGGTAATGCACTTTATTTTCTTGATTAACTTAAATGTTTCTTGGACAATCTGGAAGCATATGTACTGATCTAGAGGGATGGATGCTAACAATATGGCTGCATGGTAGGCACCGCAGAATTGCATTTGTCGAATGCAGCAGCTGTGATAATCAGGCAAAGAACATCAACAAATCATCAAGCAAGATGAAGAAAAGGGAGATCACAGTAATCTGGCAGCTCCCTGCAGCAAATATATCATGTGGCTCACTATAACTATGAGAAAGAATACAACCGCGCCTAGCAAGTTGGTAATATCATCAACCAGATTCAGTACATGTAATAGTTGTGCAACAACCCTTACTTGCTAATGATGCATGTCCAGGGTGCTGTGGTAGATGAGCCTTGTTGTCAATGCTAGGCAGCTTACGTGGGCATCTCCCGTACCTTTCACAGTGGCACCTTGTTCCTTGTACAAAACTACATCCAAGGCGGCCACTCCTTCGAACACCGTGCGTGCAAGTCTGGAGCACCATCAAACTTGCCGCCTAATAGATCATCCTCGGTAGCCACGACCATGCCACTGTGCTTATCAACAAAGGCAGCACCCAACACCCACTCGAAGTGTATCTGAAGCAGCAGCAATTTGAATGTTCAGAACTTCAGATAGCAATTTTAGTGTCAATGGAGGAAGCACCAAGCAGCATACCATGAATAAATACCCTTGTCTAAGATTTTGAAACCATATATGTTCACAAATCAGTGACCTTATCACCCTAGCAGCCACACCAGACAATTTGCCTATCAGATCTTTCCTGATTCTGTAGGAACTCTTATTGTGCTATTATCCCATCAACACATGCCTTGCTGGCACACAAAACTTGTAAAGACCAGTCACCTCCAATCGTTTAGAGGTAACGAAGAGGATTAATGTCATCACTAACGATTGAGAATAATGTCGTAACCTGCAGAACATTGTACCAAACCATGCAGGCTTGCTGGTGGTTCTCTTTCGCATATTCACTTGCTAGTAGGGCCTGCACTATATTACATGTATACTTCAAATACACATATGAACAGTTCTTGTAAAAGTACAAACCTGAGCAGCAAGAGCTAGCACATCATTGAACAGAGAAATTGTTAACCAAACTCGCAAGTGTCATAGCCAACCATTGGAACATGCCTCGCCTTACCTTGCAGGCAGTGATATCCGACAGACACAATTGCAGCTGCTTCCCGACGTGACCAAGAGCCCCAATGATTCACCAGAAATTTCATAGGAGATTCAATAATGAAGATACATACCCTGTCCATGACGATGCGAGAGGTCCATGGGTGCCGCACACGCGTTGGGGAGGGTATACGCCCCGTCGATGTCATGCCCGGCCACGCTCCGATGCGGCGCGCTCAGCACCTGCAGCACGGCCGTGAATCCACTTCGTCAACAGTGACATCACCGCCGCCATCCCGTAGGTCAGCCGACCACATCCGTTTCCCCCTGGATGACATCGAGAAGGCAGATTTGCTGGCCAGCCGTGGCACCCGACCCTCTCCGACATGGATCACACACAACCACATGCATCCCACATGCATCCGACATCGACCCTCTCTTCGGATCCATCATCGTCATCAGACTGAAATTGAGGAAATCGCATAATACACTTGGTCAGTGCCATAATATCATCTAAATATGGTTATACTGTCGCATTATTAGAACAACCAATAAAAGAGGATAAGAGAAGAGGATACAAATTAAGATACGGTGGCAATTAGGATCATAGGATGCACTCATTTCAGAGAAGGGGGTGAAAAATTCAACCAGTATCGTTCCATTGGGAAGGAAGAGGATAGGAACGTACCGTCGCCGTGGCCTCGGGTCGCAGCTGGAGAGCGGCCGCGCGGTGTCAGCGTACGCGAGGTCGGCGGCTGCTAAAGGGAGATGAAAGGATGAATCAGACGGTCCAACAACGTTGGAACAGAACAGCCATGTCATCCGTCAGGCCGCACGAGGTCGAACGCCGCGCCGGAGTTCGGTGGTCGTGGCGTGCCCTTGAATCAGCCGGACATCGCGCGAGCCCGGCGGCGCTCTGTTCCGTTAGGTGGAGGAGGCGCTGGGAGGTGTTCGTCGGTGGTGCTACGTGAGACGGCGGGAGGGTTTGCAACCAGAGGAAGAAATCACGAACATCAAGGGATGGTTCTGTCTAGGTCGTGGGGCGTGGGCGTGGCAGCAACAGATTAGGAGTTCACTGCGCGTCGAGCAGTTGTCTAATCTCTTTTTCTTTCTTGCCGATGGTTTTCGGCGATTTACACAAAAATAACCCAAAAGTGGAAGAAAAGCACAGACTAACCCTCCGGCGAAACTATTTCACCAATCTAACCCTTTTGTGTGGCGCCCCTCCCACGGGCGCCACACATGCCCATGTGGCTCCCCTCGCCGGCGCCGCACACCCGGCCGACGTGGCGCCATCGACGGCGAGGCTGGTGCGCCCATCCGACGTGGCGGCATGTGTGGCGCCCCTCCCAACGGCGCCACACATGTACTTGTAATCCCCAAAACATGCTGTGAGACAATTCCTGCGGGACTTAGCCGTTTTGCGAGGCTCGATGTGTGGCGCCGATGCCACGGGCGCCACACTAGCATGTGTGGCGCCGATGGCACGGGCGCCACACATCCACTTAAGTGTGGCGCCCGCGCCCGCCCCGGCCCGACCCGGCCGGTTCTTCTCTTCTTTCTTCTCTCCTCCCACGGAACCGCCGCCGCCGCCCGCCTCCCCTTCGCCCACCCCACCAAATCGAGCAAGAAATCATCGGATCTCGTCCGGCCAACTCCTTCCTCCTCCATTCCTCAAGGTATTCCCCTTCGATTCCCTCCGATTCATCCACTAGTATTGGTGGATTTGGTAGATTTGGGTATGAACCCTAGATATGGAAATTTATGTTGGTGGATTTGGATATGAACCATTGATATGGAAATCAATGTTGGTGGAATCTACATTGTAGTATATGTGTTTGAACCAAAGATTTGTTGGAGCCCTAGATATGAAATTTTACATGTATGTGTTGAAATCCTATGTATGTATGTGTTGAAATGTCTAATATTTGCCTAGCAAATGCATTCAAATTTGTTACATATGCCTAGCAAATGCCTATTCAAACTTGTTGCACTCAAATGTGTGTATGTATGGGTGATTCGAAAGTTAGATATATTGTCTTACATATGTATGTATGTGGTGAAAGGCAAAATTGGAGCTTAGCAAATGCCTATTCTATTGTCTAACATATGTCTATTATGTGCCTAGGAATGGTATGTCTTACGAAATTCATATGTGTGATGTATTTGGATATGAACTCTCATGTATTTGGATATTCTCATGTATGTGTTGCTCATTTTTGTTAGTGGAATGACTCATAACATGGTTGTGTAAACATGTAGGATGGTGTGGCTTACGGATGAAGAGTACGACGAGGAGCACCGGGCTGTTCATATGACGGAGAGGGAAACGGATCTTCACCCTTTGAAGATTCGTTACCATGGCACATCGGATATACCTTATGACGAGAGGTACACGGAGTTCATCCGGCCTACCGGTCTTATGCCGTTCATATCCCTTGTAAGCCGTGGGGGCCACACATGAACCCCTCGGCACTCACCGCCCTTGTCGACCGGTGGAGGCCGGAGACTCACACCTTCCACTTGAGGGCCGGCGAGATGGCCCCTACTCTCCGAGGATGTTTCCATGATCCTTGCACTACCTATTCGGGGCGAGCCACTTGTGTATGAACACGGCTTCGATGGGTGGCGCCAGCGAGATGGAGGGCTTATTGGCGAGGGCTCCTCCGGCGCCGGCAAATCCAAAGCGAGAGTTCCGCCGGCGCGTCTTTCGAATGGATCGGGACTAACTTTGGAGAATGCCCGATAGAGGCCGACGAGGACACTCGGAGGACGTACGCCGCGTGTACTTATGGTACATGATTTCCGGGACTCTCTTTCACGACCGGTGGGGGTAAGCTGGCCCATTGGTGTTGGGCTGAAGGCGCTTACGGTGTTGGACGACCGGTGGAGTTGGGGAACGGCGGCACTTGCCTACCTCTACCGGCAGGTGATGATTTGTTCTATCTACTATTTTCCTATAGTAGTGCGCTACACAAAGTAGTAACCAAATATCTTATGTACGCGAGTTGGACGAAGCTTGTCGCAGGACTGGGAGCAAGAGCTGGGAGCGGCGGTATTGGTGGATGCATGCTCCTACTTTCCGTATGGAGCTGGGACCGCCTATCAGTTGGGCGTCCCAGGGTACTCAACGAGACGCCATGGCCTCATCACCCTCACTTTCCTGATCGGGAGCCCACTTGGGCATTCCTTTGGGACAATGTCTCGGAGATGACGAGCGATCCAATGGTCATGTACGGGCGGTACAACTGCGGAGTTGGACACTCTTACCGCCGAGCGGGTAACCGATCAGCTGCGGAGTTGCAATCCTAGTTTTGATTGATTCTACTGGCATGTTCTAAATAATTGTATGCTGCAGGTGGAATGGGAGCCATATGGTAGCTACTACCATATTGGCGCGGGGATGGCTGATGAGACAGTTTGGGCTGTATCAGGAGTGCCCACCAATGTGGCAAGACACGGACAAGGCGCTTCATAGGTAAACTTCTGGAATCATGCGATGGAAGATTCTTGATAGAAGAGGTACAAACTAACTTGTTGATTCTTGCAGGCTTGATAGGCAGCGGCAGAGGAAGATCACAAATTGGCCGATCCATCATAGCGGCCACATCGCGGCGTTCCAACAGCTGCTTGGAAGCGGCACGGAATGCGGCCACGAGCGGATTGTGCCTCACGACTTCACCGCTTTCAACAACTACCTCGAGTGGTTCCATCGAGAACACGCGTATCGAGTTAGTGAAGCGCGCGTATCGTGAAGAGATCTTGGACGACCCCATCCAGTTCGATGAGGTTGGGCAAAGCCAGCACGACACTTTTGCTCGCGAGAGGGAGATCGACTTCTATTGCTTCCGAGCTGAACTTCGTGGTAATGGATTCTCTCACTAACTAGTACATCATCTAGATTGACATGTGCTCGCTTAAATTGTGTATGCTATGTTTGTCACGGCGGGAGGAGATCCAAAAACAGGCGAGGAGTGCGAGGTTATGTGGGAGCGAGAGCGGGAGAGATGAAAAGCTCGGTCGGACCGTTGCGGAATTTCATAAAGGTATGATCACCAACTTTGAATGTACACTATTATGTTACGGTGGCTTTGTAACCATGAGTTCCATGACGAGAACACCTGCACGAAAGATGCGGCGGTTAGCGAACTTGCTAGGTTGCCGCGAAGGCGAAATCCCTACATCCTCCTCTTCGAAGAACAGGTATGGACTATTTTGTTCTTCGTGAAACATGTTCTTACTAATTTCAACTTTTGTAATCTCATGTGTTCATGTTTGTGAAGATTCCTCCTGAGGACGACCTAATTCTGAGTCAAGGCATACTTCCGAAGCGTACCTCCAAGCAACGGTCAGCTTACCAGTTGAAGCCAAGGGGCAAGGCTCCAAGCCGGTACACTCCGGAAGATTATGTCAACCGAGGAAAGAAGGTTGTCACTGAGGAGGATGACGGGCCGCCACGGAGATCAGCTATGTCGAGGATGAGGAACGACGAGCCGTTCTCTTCAGATGAGGAGGAGGAGGAGGAGGAGGAGGAGCAGGAGCAGCAGGAGGAGCAGCAGGAGCAGCAGGAGCAGCAGCAGGAGCAGCAGGAGCAGCCAAGGCAGCGGACGAAGAGGATGGCCGTCCGGAAGCAGCCCACGAGGACGGCACGTCGAGGACGCTACTATGATGTGCTACGTGTTGTTCTAAACTCTATATTCATAAGTATCGATTTGTGAACCCTATGTCATTTCGAACCATGGTCTATAATGCTACTTGTTGTTTGAATCTACGTGCTACAATGTGACCTATGAAGTGTTATATGTGTATGTCATGAAATTGCTACTTGTTGTGTCCAATGTTGTACTCGTAAGCTGTTGGAGTTTGGTAGGATTTTTCATGTTTTCAACACAAGTCCATGTGTGGCGCCCTTCCCACCGGCGCCACAAGTGCTAGTGTGGCGCCCGTGGCATCGGCGCCACACATGCCAACTTATATGAACTATTGGGTCCAAAACATCCAGGGGCTCCGGACGATAAGTCCTTAGCCGTTTTCGCGAGCCTCTATGTGTGGCGCCCGTTCCATCGGCGCCACACATGCTAGTGTGGCGCCCGTGGCATCGGCGCCACACATCGAGCCTCGCAAAACGGCTTAAGTCCCAGAGGAATTGTCTCACAGTATGTTTTGGGGGATTACAAGTGCATGTGTGGCGCCGTTGGGAGGGGCGCCACACATGCTGCTATTTTATCGCTTATGTGCGTGGGCGGGCGAGTGAACCAGCGAGAGGACGTGGCGGGAGAGGACGTACCATAGGACACCACTTTTAGACATTTAATATAGTAGAGATATGCTAGTAGGATGGCAAAATACATTACTTAACAGAAGTGTGTGTTAAAGGTGTATACAAGATACAACCAAGAGTTTTGCTAGTCCGTGGAATACTAGATAGGTATACAAACTTCAATTGGATGAAGTGAGTATCACTGAGTTGGAATCTTCACCGGATGAAATAGTCAAAGAGTTTTTGATTTCATCAGAAACGATGAAGATGCTCGCATTTGCAAGAAATTAAGTGGGAGCGCTGAGACATATTTATAATACTTTATGTAGATGACATATAGTTGGTTATAAATAATGTAATTACATACTTGATTAAAAGGTTTCATTGAGAATTAACTTCAATGAAAGGATATGGACTAAAACATATTTAGTGTCAAGATCTATGAAGATAGATTGAAACACATAATAAGTTTAAGTCAAAGTACATAGAATGGATATTGAAGTAGTTCAATATAGAAATATTAAGAAGGTGTTCTTTTCATACGAATGTTTAACAAGACTTGAGTGTATTTGACACTCGATAAGTAAAAACACATGAGTGATTTTAGATCACGAAAAATATGTACTAAATCAGATGTCATGTGCTCTAAAAGGTTAGGAGCATATACCAGAATGATTCATGTGATGATCATTGGACAAACAGTAAGAATATCCCTGTGTGCTTTAGAAGAACCAAGGATATATATATATATATATATATATATATATATATATATATATAGTTTTATATGGGGTAATGACAAACAAATCGCTGTAAGATGTTGCACCGATATTATTTTGGTCACATATAAGAATTAATTTCAAATATCAATTAGGCTAAGTGTTATTAAAAAGGTAGCATAATGATAGATTTAGAAGAGTTCTAAATATTGTGACGGATTCTACAATAGAAGGCAAAGTATGTCATTGTTTTGACAATGATTGAGGATGTTTAGGTCGAGGAGTTCTTTGAGAACTTGGTTAGTTCCGATATTGTCAGAACTTTGAAGATATATTGTGTGTGACAATATTAGTGACATATTTCAGGCCGCGGAATTAAGGTTCAACCAGAAGACCAAATATATTTAATGCCGACTCATTTGGAAAATGAGTGATGCGTTGAAGACGCAAAAGAATTGCAAAATACATACGTTTCTGAGCATGTCAGAACCGTAGACTAAAACCTCTCCCGTAAGCAAAACATGATAAAGCACCGGAAGGCCAAGGTGTTATATCTTTACAAATGTAAACTAGATTATTGACTCTAGTGCAAGTGGGAGACTCATTGAAGATATGCCCAAGAGGCAATAATAAAATGGTTATTATAATATATCTTTGTGTTTATGATAATGTTTGCATACCATGCTATAATTGTATTAACCGAAACAATGATACATGTGTGTTATGTAAACAACAAGGAGTCCCTAGTAAGCCTCTTGTATAACTAGCTTGTTGATTAATAGATGATTATAGTTTCATGATCATGAACATTGGATGTTATTAATAACAAGGTTATGTCATTATGTGAATGATGTAATGGACACACCCAATTAAGCGTAGCATAAGATCACGTCATTAAGTTCATTTGCTATAAGCTTTCGATACATAGTTACCTAGTCCTTCGACCATGAGATCATATAAATCACTTATGCCGGAAGGGTACTTTGATTACATCAAACGCCACACGCGTAAATGGGTGGTTATAAAGGTGGGATTAGGTATTCGGAAAGTATGAGTTGAGGCATATGGATCAACGTGGGATTTGTCCATCCCGATGACGGATAGATATACTTTGGGCCCTCTCGGTGGAATGTCGTCTAATTAGCTTGCAAGCATATGAATGGTTCATAAGAGATGACATATCACGGTACGAGTAAAGAGTACTTGTCAGGAGACGAGGTTGAACGAGGTATACAGATACCGATGATCAAACCTCAGACAAGTAAAATATCGCGTGACAAAGGGAATCGGTATCGTATGTGAATGGTTCAATCGATCACTAAGTCATCGTTGAATATGTGGGAACCATTATGGATCTCCAGATCCCGCTATTGGTTATTGGTCGGAGAGAGGTCTCAACCATGTCTGCATAGTTCGCGAACCGTAGGGTGACACACTTAAGGTTTGATGTCGTTTAAGTAGATATGGAATATGGAATGGAGTTCGAAGTTTTGTTCGGAGTCTCGGATGGGATCCAGGACATCACGAGGAGTTCCGGAATGGTCCGGAGAATAAGATTCATATATAGGAAGTCACTTTCCAAGTTTGTAAATGATCCGGTGCATTTATGGAAGGTTCTAGAAGGTTCTAGAAAAGTCCGGAAGAAATCACCATGGAAAGTGGAGTCCCGGAGGGACTCCACCTTGCATGGCCGGCGAACCCTAAGGGGGAGGAGTCCCAGGTGGACTCCCCAATGGTGGCCGGCCAACCCCCCCAAGGAAGTGGTGGGAGTCCCACCTTGAGTAGGATTCCCCCCTTGGGTAGGTTTTGTCCCTATGGAAGGTTTTGGTTTCAGGTCTTATTCGAAGACTTAGATACCAACACTTGGGGATTTTCACCTATATAATGAGGAGGAGAGGGAGGGGGCTGCCCACTCTTGGCCGCACCACCTAGGGCCCCCATGGCCGGCGCCCTACCCCCTCTCTCTCCCCAAACCCTAGCGCCCCTCCTCCACATACTATTCCCGCAGCGCATAGGCGAAGCCCTGCCGGAGTTCTCCACCACCACCGCCACCACGCCGTCGTGCTGCCGGGATTCCGAGGAGGATCTACTACTTCCGCTGCCCGCTAGAACGGGGAGTAGGACGTCATATTCATCAACACCGTACGTGTGACCGAGTACGGAGGTGCTGCCCGATTGTGGCACCGTCAAGTTCTTCTACGCGCTTTTGCAAGCGGTCAAGATCTTCTACGCGCTTTTGCAAGCGGCAAGTGATCGACTACATCCACCACGAGATCTAATCTCATTAGGCTTTGGAAATCTTCGAGGGTTAGTCTCATGATCTTCTCGTTGCTACCGTCTACTAGATTAGATCTTGGCTTGTGTTTTCGTTCTTGCGGTAGGAAACTTTTTGTTTTCTATGCTACGAATCCCATCATATACCATGGCTGGATGAAGGTTATGACGTCGGATTTTGATGCGGGGTGGCCTTTGGACACCTCCTCACCAAGACCAACAAGTCCCCTAAGTTGACCAATGACGCGGGCTCGAGTCAAAGCGCTACATGATAAGGTGAACTCGCTCCTCACTACCCTCGATCTCGGTACCCCATTGGATGGATTGCTACCTCATGCCGACACGCTTTGTGTTATTAGGTACAAGGTCCATGAAGACCCCGGAGAGGAGGACACACCATGGTCAAGGGTAGGAGAGGAGCAGCTGGACGTGAAGATGGACGTGGAGCTGGACCCGACGTCATGCGAAGCGCGCCAAGGAAGTGAGGGAGCCAGCCGGCCTAGGACCCGGTCCGACCGGCCTCCTGACCGGGCCACCCGGTCCAAACCGGATCCCCGACTGGTGCCAACCGGGCGCGATACCGGGGCTTCGGGACCCCTCGTCGGTCGCCATCCGGTCCAGGACCCGGTTTGGACCGGACGCGCCGGTCCCAGGTCCGGTTTGACCGGGCTCCTGACCGGGCCTCCCCGGTCCAAACCGGACTCTACGATGATGGCAACCGGGCGCGTTACTGCGCCGCTAGGACCCTCCCCGGTCGACCTCCGGTCTGGGACCCGGTCTGGACCGGACGCCCCGGTCCCAGGGCCGGTCTGACCGGGCTCCTGACCGGATTCATCGAATCGCCTTGTCAAAACTGCTTAAGTCGTGTACTCCGTACCTTTTCGCCATGTGTCGCCTTGTAGGCCTATATAAGGACCCAGGACGCCCCCTTTACCTCTTTAGACATAATTTGAGCTTGAAACTACTTTTGAGCTTTGTCTCCCTAGGGTTAGATCCCCTTTATAATCAAGGCTACTCTTGTTGAGGATTTGGATACTTGTGAGTGAGATTCTAGTGTGCTGCACTCTCTCTCTCCCTCAACGGTCTCCGTCTCCAACACCGATCTCTCCTCTCGGAATTCTACTTCGTGTCTCTTCCGGGTTGATTCTATTGGCGTGGTCCATCGAGCCATGAGAGTAAGAATTCGATTGTATCGGGTTGGTGTGCGTGTGTTTGTTCTTCGTGTTCTTCGTGTTCTTCCTCCTCTCCCTCTTTTCCCCCTTTGGATTTGGGTCAATCGCGAGATCGGGCCACACACAAGGTCTTAGACCTCATCATATGGTATCAGCAGCTCTTGGTTACCGCGAATTTGACCCCCCGCCCATCCAATTTCGTCTCTAGAAAATTTTCCAAAAAACCAAAAAAATAGCCCTAAGTTGCCTTTGGATGGATCTACGATTTTGTTGAGTTTTTGGTGGTTTTGATCCGTGGATTTGGTGTTGTTAGTGTTGATCTACTATTTCCCTTTTAGCCTCCAATCCCTCCGTTTCCCTTCAATTTGATCTTTTGGATTTGGTTTGGGGAAGAACAGGAGAGAGAAACTCGCGCAGCCGGTTGAGAAACCGGTTGACCGGCCCCCAGACCGGACCGCCCGGCCCAGCACCCGGCCGACCGGCCGCCAGACCGGAGCAGCCGGCCCCAGGCCCGGCCAGACCGGCCCCCAGACCGGATCCCGCTGCTAACACCGCCGCTGACCACCACCACCACCACCACCACCATCATCGCAAGTTGCGTGTTCATCACCGCCTACACATTTTAGGTATAACTTGCATTTCCTTTGTCACCCCTCTTCCTTTGCGATCTATCCTATTGAGCATTGCTTATCAAGTGTTGCGAGACATTGCACGTGGCCCCGATTGTGAGGTGTGTGTGTAGTGTGGAGTCAAGCTTATAAGCAAAACTCGTGTGGCAAGATACAAAAAGCGAGTCTAACGCTAACATAGTGTGAGAAAAAGCAACAAAAACACAAAAAGAGTGCAAAGTAGCACCATACATACAAAGAGTGCAAGTGCCACCATCGATACAAAAGAGTGTGTGTACCACCATATACAAAAGAGTACAAAGCTTTTAAGCAAAAGAGCGAGAAGAGAAGAGAGGCCGCGTGTGAATCTTGTTGTCTCTCCAATTGCAACCAAGCTTTGATCTCTTCTTGTGTTAGTGTGACACCGAGCACCACCTTGCATATAGGTTTTTGTTTTTCCGCTCATTCCTTGGTCGCACTAACCCCGCTTATCCCGTGTGTGCGTTCCACAACTTTTCCGTGTTTATAGTGATCTCCACTTTTGACATTTGATTTTTGGACCTTACCCACTTTTAACAACATACTTAATTTTGGATTTCATCTTTTGGCTTTCCACCACACTCACCTAACACCATATTTGCTAGCTTTTGCGTGTGGCTTTGCGTGTGTACCCGATACAATTGGTTTTGCACTCGGTTCGGTTGATTGCCTCAATTCTATCACACCAAGGTAAGAGTGCGAGGTAGTTTTCTTCCACTAACATCCACAACATAGTTCTTGTCTTGCTATCATGGATAGGCACGGAGACGAAGCTCGGGAGGATGAAGTCTTACGCAACACCGAGCGGTTGGCCACCAAACACAATCTATGGACACAACGACAAGAGTTCAAGGAGCAACTTACCTTGTTTGAGACACGCATCGATGAGCAATATGAAGAAGTGGCCCACAACTTCTCCCAAGTGAACCAAGATATATCTCTACTTCGTGAAGCTACGGACAACTTGCATGGCCAAGTGACGGCCAATGATGCAAATATGGAGCGGCACATGGATAGTCTTGAGCGCGCCATCAACAACTTGGGCCGCCGACATCGACATCGCTCTACTTCCTCATCATCATCAACCTCATCACAAGATTACTAATCTCATGATCGCCATACATCCTCAAGCTCCGACTCAAGGCATGGAGACCATCATCGACCTCGTCGCCCGCATGCTCGTCAAGAAGACTCTCGCTCCAACTCAAGGCGAGGAGAATTCCATCGCCATGCTCGTCCTCATGAACGTCCTCCACAAGAACAAGTTCTTCACCAAGATCGTCATCAAGCGGCTCGCCATGCCCACCATGGGCATGACGACCAACCCCACGAAAACGTCATCCACAACATGGAACCGACACCTCATCGTCAAGCACATGTTGATGCTCAAGACCAAGGTCATCAAGACCCACCGAGGCGTGATCTCCGAAACCACCCTCGCCATGACCAACGGGGTCGAGGAGAACCGCGACATGATCAAGATGAGAGGGCCATCCTTGGACATCGCCAACAACCTCGTCAAGATCCTCAACAACATCATCAACGTGAACCAAGTGAAGATAGTGTTCAACTCCACCGCCAACCCAATGCTATGGTTGGCCGTGGAAGACCTCCTCTACCACCTCAAGCCGCAAGAGATGAAGGCATCCGTCCTCGCCGGCGAAACTTGGAAGATGAAGAGAACATGTTTGGCAAGCTCAAGTTCAACATGCCCAAGTTCAAGGGTGAAGACGACGCAAAGGCCTACCTCTCATGGGCACTGAAGGTTGACAAGATCTTCCGCATCCACAACTACTCCGGTGCCAAGAAAGTGGCCATGGCATCGCTTGAGTTTGAAGACTACGCCAACACTTGGTGGGAGCAAGTCCTCACTCTAAGAGAAGAAAAGGGTGAACCTCCAATTGACACCTGGGAAGAGATGAAGGAAGAGATGCAAGCTCGCTTTGTACCAACACACTACATGACCGACCTCTTCAACAAACTCCAAAAATTGAAGCAAGGCACCAAGACCGTTGAGGAGTTCTTCAAGGAGATGGAGTTAACTATGATGCGAGCCAACATCCAAGAGTCCGAGAACCAAACTATAGCTAGATTCTTCAATGGACTCAACTACCCCATCAAGAGAATTGTGGAGTTCCAACAATATTCCAACATGGTTGAGTTGGTTCACCAAGCCTCCAAGGCCGAGCGCCAAGTGAATGAGGACATCAAGTACTCCAAGTCCAAGTCATACTTCACCTCCAAGTTCGCTACAACAACTCCTACAACAAGTGCCAAGCCCGCCGTGTCCACCATCAAAGCAACCGACTATCCAAAGTCGCATGAAGCAAACGGTGTCCTCCACCGCCTCCTCAAAGGCTTCTACGGGACCCTCTAATGTCACTTGCTTCAAGTGTGGCACACAAGGCCACAAGTCCTTCGAGTGCAAGAACACCAAGGTCATGATCACTATGGAGAATGGCGACATAGAGACGCTAAGTGAAGGCGAATATGAAGCGCTTGTACAAGCCGCCGTCGCCAATGAAGAAGATTATGATGAAGAAAGTGGAGAAGACCCTCTCTTATGCATGAATGACCCAACTTGTGGTCACAAGGGTGCTAACAACTCAACCTCAAGCTATGGAAGACCAACGGTGCAACATCTTCCAAACCCGTGCCGGAATTGGTGGCAAGTCAATCAAGGTCATCATCGACGGAGGAAGTTGCCACAACTTGGCAAGCACCGAGTTGTGTGAGAAGCTCAACCTCACACTTCGCAAGAACCCTCATCCTTACCATGTCCAATGGTTAAGTGACAAGGGCAACGTCAAGATACAACATACCGTCACCGTCAACTTCAAGATTGGGCCCTATGAAGATACTATTGAGTGTGACGTGGTGCCCATGACGGTGTGCCACATGTTGCTTGGCCGCCCATGGCAATTTGACAAGAAGGCTATACATGACGGCTACTCCAATGCATACACCTTCACGGTCAAAGATAAGAAGTTCGAGCTTCGCCCAATGACTCCTAGCCAAATCATCACCGACAATGCGAAGGCTTTAGCGAGGGCACAACAACACACCCACCATAGTGAGTTGAGAGGAGAGGGAGCGTCCCACCAAAAGGAGAGTGAGCGCCACAAGCCATACATGAGTGAGCGAAAGAGCGTCCTCCTAGCCACCAAAAGCGAGTGGAGAGAAGTGCGAGAAAACCCATCCACCACCTTGCACTATGTGCTTATTTGCAAGGGCCCGTCATCGGAGACTAACGACTTAACCAACCTTCGTCTTTGTTGTCTCTTTTGAAGGAGTTGCAAGACGTCTTCCCCGACGAGCTACCTCATGGACTTCCACCGTTTCGAGGCATCGAGCACCGCATCGACCTCATACCCGGCGCTCCCCTTCCAAACCATGCCGCCTACCGCACCAACCCCGAAGACACAAAGGAGATTCAACGCCAAATACAAGACCTCCTCGCTAAAGGGTACGTTCGAGAAAGCCTTAGCCCTTGTGCCGTTCCGGTGATTCTTGTTCCTAAACCGGATGAGACGCAACGAATGTGTATGGATTGCCGCCCCATCAATGCCATTACCGTTCGTTACCGCCATCCCATTCCGCGTTTAGATGACATGCTTGATGATTTGAGTGGTGCCACCATTTTCTCTAAAGTCGATTTGCGTAGTGGCTACCACCAAATCCGCATGGCAATTGGTGATGAATGGAAGACGACATTCAAGACCAAACTTGGTCTCTATGAATGGCTTGTCATGCCATTTGGTCTTTCAAATGCTCCATCCACTTTCATGCGTCTCATGAATCACATCTTGCGTCCTCTCATTGGCAAGACTGTGCTTGTCTATTTCGATGATATTCTCATTTATAGCAAAAACCTCGAGGACCATGTGCAACATGTGAGAGAAGTCTTATGCATCTTGCGTCATGAGAAGCTTTATGCCAATCTTTCCAAATGCACTTTTGCCCAAAACAAATTGGTTTTCCTTGGTTTTGAGATTTCCGCCAATGGCATTGAAGTGGACTCTTTGAAGGTTGACGCCATACATAATTGGCCCACGCCGACCACCGTTGGTCAAGTTCGAAGTTTCCATGGACTCACCGGTTTCTACCGCCGCTTTGTGAAACATTTTAGCACCATTGCTTGCCCTTTGAATGAGCTTACCAAAAAGAATGTTCCGTTTGTGTGGGGCAAGGCCCAACAAAATGCTTTTGATGAGTTGAAGAAACGCCTTACCGAAGCTCCCCTTCTCGTCCTTCCAAATTTTGCAAAAACGTTTGAGATTGAGTGTGATGCGAGTGGACTTGGTATTGGTGGAGTTCTTATGCAAGATGGAAAACCCGTGGCATATTATAGTGAGAAGTTGGATGGCGCACGCCTCAACTATCCTATATATGACAAGGAACTTTATGCTTTGGTTCGTGTTCTTGAAATTTGGCAACACTATCTTTGGCCAAAAGAGTTTGTTATCCATTCCGACCATGAGTCTTTGAAGTATTTGAAAAGCCAACACAATTTGAACAAAAGACACGCAAAATGGGTTGAGTTCATTGAGTCCTTCCCATATGTAATCAAATACAAGAAGGGCAAGGACAATGTAGTGGTGGATGCTCTTTCCCGCAAGCTCACCCTTTTACTCACTCGTTTTGATTTCCATGTGTTGGGTCTTGATGAAATCAAAGAACTATATGCCTCCGATGCTTTCTTTGGCCCAATTTTTGCAAAGTGTTCAAGTGAAAAGGGCATCGATGATTTCTATTTGCACCAAGGATTCTTGTTCAAGGGCAACAAACTTTGTATCCCTACGTCGTCGCTTCGCCTTTTGCTCTTACAAGAGTCGCATGGTGGTGGTCTTATGGGACACTTCGGACGAGAGAAGACATATGCCATGCTCTCAGCCCACTACTATTGGCCAAGAATGTACCGCGACGTGGAACGCCTTTGCCAACGGTGTACAACATGCTTACAAGCTAAGTCCACTTCCAATCCCTATGGCCTTTATACACCGTTGCCTATTCCTTATGCTCCTTGGTCCGATATAAGCATGGACTTTGTACTAGGATTACCACGAACAAAACATGGACATGATTCGATCTTTGTGGTAGTGGATAGGTTCTCTAAAATGGCTCATTTCATACCATGCCATAAGACCGATGATGCTTCACACATTGCTTCATTGTTTTTCAGGGAAGTGGTTCACCTACACGGAATACCGGCAAGCATTGTGTCGGATCGAGATATCAAGTTTATGAGTTATCTATGGAAGTCGCTCATGGCAAAGTTTGGAGTGAAGCTCTTGTTCTCATCGTCCTCGCACCCTCAAACCGATGGACAAACGGAAGTGGTCAATCGAAGCCTCTCTACTCTCCTACGAACACTAGTGAAGAAAAATTTGAAGTCATGGGAAGAGTGTCTTCCCCACGCGGAGTTCGCCTACAATCGCGCCAAGCACTCCACAACATCACGGAGTCCGTTCATGGTCGTATATGGCTTCGAACCACACACGGCGCTCGACCTCCTCCCACTACCTCTTCATGAAAGGACCAACATGGACTTCGACAAGCGCACCACCGCCATGAAGAAACTACATGAAGACACAAGAGCAACCATACAAGAGCATGTACTTCGCCAAGCTAACCGCCTCAACGCCAAGAAGAAGGAACGAGTGTTTGAAGAAGGAGACCTCGTTTGGATTCACCTAAGGAAAGAAAGGTTCCCGCAAGAACGCAACTCCAAGCTCAAACCAAGAGGAGATGGGCCTTTCAAAGTCCTCAAGCGCATCAACAACAACGCCTACGTCATCGACATACCAACCTCAAAGTACTTGGTGAGCAACACGTTCAACATCTCGGATCTCTCACCCTATCATGGAGATGAGGAGGAACAAGAGTCGAGGACGACTCTCTCCCAAGGGGGGGGGGGAGATGATGCTGGGTGGCCTTTGGACACCTCCTCACCAAGACCAACAAGTCCCCCAAGTGGACCAATGAAGCGGGCTCGAGTCAAAGCGCTACATGATAAGGTGAACTCGCTCCTCACTACCCTCGATCTCGGTACCCCATTGGATGGATTGCTACCTCATGCCGACACGCTTTGTGTTATTAGGTACAAGGTGCATGAAGACCCCGGAGAGGAGGACACACCATGGTCAAGGGTAGGAGAGGAGCAGTTGGACGTGAAGATGGACGTGGAGCTGGACCCGACGTCATGCGAAGCGCGCCAAGGAAGTGAGGGAGCCAGCCGGCCCAGGACCCGGTCCGACCGGCCTCTTGACCGGGCCACCCGGTCCAAACCGGATCCCCGACTGGTGCCAACCGGGCGTGATACCGGGGCTTCGGGACCCCTTGTCGGTCGCCATCCGGTCCACGACCCAGTTTGGACCGGACGCGCCGGTCCCAGGTCCGGTCTGACCGGGCTCCTGACCGGGCCTCCCCGGTCCAAACCGGACTCTCCGCTGATGGCAACCGGGCGCGTTACTGCGCCGCCAGGACCCTCCCCGGTCGACCTCCGGTCTGGGACCCGGTCTGGACCGGACGCCCCGGTCCCAGGGCCGGTCTGACCGGGCTCCTGGCCGGATTCATCGAATCGCCTTATCAAAACTGCTTAAGTCGTCTACTCCGTACCTTTTCGCCATGTGTTGCCTTGTAGGCCTATATAAGGACCCAGGACGCCCCCTTTACCTCTTTAGACATAATTTGAGCTTGAAACTACTTTTGAGCTTTGTCTCCCTAGGGTTAGATCCCCTTTGTAATCAAGGCTACTCTTGTTGAGGATTTGGATACTTGTGAGTGAGATTCTAGTGTGCTCCACTCTCTCTCCCTCAACGGTCTCCGTCTCCAACACCGATCTCTCCTCTCGGAATTCTACTTCGTGTCTCTTCCGGGTTGATTCTATTGGCGTGGTCCATCGAGCCACGAGAGTAAGAATTCGATTGTATCGGGTTGGTGTGCGTGTGTTTGTTCTTCGTGTTCTTCGTGTTCTTCGTGTTCTTCCTCCTCTCCCTCTTTTCCCCCTTTGGATCTGGGTCAATCGCGAGATTGGGCCACACACAAGGTCTTAGACCTCATCAGATTTGCCAGACCTTTTGCGAAGATCCGGCGATGTCGGACACCGTTGCCACCTCTGGTTGAACCCGGACGCCCACTCAAACCCACCTCCGACCTTCAGGGTACGAACCAATGTTTCTTGTTAACAATGTTTATGAGGAACATCTCAGGGTCCACAGACTTCTGCCATTTTCTAAGCTGACATCAAGCAGGGAGAAGTTCACGTTAGACCCATCTCTTCTATCGGCCCTTGTTGATCGTTGGAGACCTGAAACCCACACCTTCCACTTAAGTTGTGGGGAGCTAACACCTACGCTGAAAGATGTTTCCATGATCACTTGTTTGCCAATCAAGGGTACTCCTTCGGTCCCTGTCTCTTATTCTAGTACTTGGCCGACTAAGGTACATGACCGTCTTGGCGTGCCAATGCCTACTACGAGCCGCGGAGGGTCATGTCCTAGGGGGGCCCGTCTAAGCTGGTTGGCTAATAATTATCAAGAGTTACCAGCTGATGCAGATAATGCGACCATGAGGCGACATCTTTTTGCGTATTTACTGTACCTATTTGGTATAATGTTTCCTTCATCCCATGGTGACATTGTTCTCCCTGGTCTAATTAAGATAGCTGAGAACATAGTAGATTCGCCTCCACCTCCCATCCCTATATACAGCTTTGGTTCTGTAATGCTCGCGTATACCTATATGGGGTTGTGTGATGCAACAAAGAAAACCAATGCATCTTCAAAGGGACATATACTTGCTGTAAGCGCATAGTTTCTTCAGTTATGGTCGTGGGAGTACCTTCCCGTTGGGCGTCCCCACATAATGAACCCAATTCACCCCTACGGTGGTCACACTGAACAATATGCCCCTCTTACTTTTGGAAGTCGATGGGTACATGCTAAAAAACGGTGGTCCAATAATTAATGTGGTACACGGTTGCTACCCTGAATACCACCAACAGTTTGAGGAGCTGCAGGAGACCTTGGTCAAATGGGATCCATATACGGAACACAACGCGTATATTGTCTAGGGTCTTGTTAAACCACCACCAGATATGCTGCGAGACAGACGGTTGTGGTTCACATGATGCAACCTACTCTTTATTTGAATGGTTGAGCCATACAACCCAGAGCGTGTCATGCGGAAGTTTGGTCAGCATCAGGATGTTCCCCCATCATCACCAAGACGACCCATTGTTGATGTTCATACGTAAGTTCGATCACTCTAATAGAAACAATGAATTGCATTTGTATTTACTCTATTTCAGTATTTAACGAAACTTATTGGATTGTAGACAAGATAATAAAGGCATGAGTTGTTTCGACTGGAGTTAGCGTAATCAAACATGGATTACGAAATGGATTGATGAAGCAGAGTCCGATGGAATACGCGAAACAAGATAATTATATTTTAATTCATCTTATCATCATGTACGTGCTAACGTAATTTATCACTAATGCAGACGGTACAACGGTGAGATATTGCCAACGTATAATGAATGGTACCGCGCTAGCACATGAACTCTGCTCACCGGTCCCCCACCATCGAGTCCGACACACCTCACATGGGCCTCAGCTTACCACCGTGACACTTCGGTACTTTCTATATAAATATAATTCAGAAAACTTGTGTTCATAGCCAATATTAATTTTTTTATTTCATTCAGATTGACGAGTTTAGGCAGATCGCACAGGATGCCCACGACACTTTGGACTTGCGCAACATGGATAGTTTGGAGGGAAAATCCATGGTAAAACGTATTTTTAATACTGCCATGAAAGGACTTAGGCATCTTGGTTGCTCTAGCCACGATGATGTTGTCAGTCGAGCATTCGACATGCCAGAGGCGCCGTCGAACAGACCGAGTATGGTACGTGTGAGCCAGCCATCCGGCACACCGACCGTAGAAGTTCCCTCTACCTCGCATACATCTAATCCACGATGCGACTCATCTCTACTTGACCGCTCACAGTCCGCACACATATCTCAACACCATGGCGCGACACATGTACTCAACTTGCGTACATGTATTCCTCCTGAACTTACAACAATGACACATTTTTTCCATTTGTAATAGGACGACAATCATTTTCCGTCATATCCATCTGGACAACGATACTCCTACACTGAAGGCGATTACTCGCTAAGATTCAACACTAAGGTATGCTCTTATTTAATAATTACTACTAACACGTGATTATTTACATGCCTACTAATGACATGTCGTTTACGTTCGCAGGAATCTTTTGACCCTACGTGGTCCAACATGGGAGCTGGTTTAGGCCACAATATGCCCCCACTGCGGGGTCGTGACCGCATGCAGTCACAATTCTCAACTCAGGTTAGTTCATGTTAATTACGTACATACATGATTATTGCGTGCATGTTTCTGACATAGCCGTTCGATACGCAGGAATCTTTAGTCCCGACATGGCCTGGTATGACGCAGATGCAACCACAATACTACGATAGCACTTCCCAACAACCTCGCGATGATGTTACCGGGATAGTTGAAGAATTCTTTGGAGGTGGTATTTTGAGCACAGATGCAAGTTTGATTCCCCCAAATCAAGAATCTCCATACGTATTTCAGACTCCATCACCAGCAGATGAGACACGTACAGAGGATGAGGAAAATCAGTACGGCCGAGGATTGCGTCCACCTCATCCCCCTCGCCCCCGGTTGTCGCCTTCCGGTCCAAGGCCACGGCAGCAACGTCGTCGTCGTCGTCGACAGGACTGATACACATGGACCTTACTTCTATGTACCATATATTTATGGGATTTCTATTCTCGTGCCCCTGGTTCGTTAGTTGTACTCAGTTTTCCCCAGTCGCTTAACTCTTTCTTAGTTTTCCCCTCCCTCTAGTTTGAAACCCCTCGTAGACGCTCGGACGGGAGGGTTGTCGTCTGGTCAGAGGCGTTGACCGTTACCGGTGACGGCTAGGGAGCCGTGGTGGTTTTGAATTGACCGTTGCTTTTGAATTGTGTTGACTGTTGACTGGAGGAGCTCACCCAAAGCTTTCCCCTCTGCCCGAGACTGGAGGAGCTCACACACCGCCCCTCTGCCTCCACGCCGTCCTGCCCTCCTACCTTATGGCGTCATCCGCCGCCGAGTCGCCCCCGCCCCCACCACCACCCCCTGGAGGCGGAGAGGGCTCCGCCTCCACCAGATCTAGATCTACCCCTGTCGCGGTAGAGTTTGTACATCCGTCTGGTGTGCCGATTCTTCCCCTCAGCCGCGGAGAAGATTGGGAATCGGAGGGATCTAACGCATGGATTCCATCTGGGTTAGCATCGTCTGCCTATGTGAATTAACAGTAGGCAGTTTTTGAGCGCCAATCGTTGTTGCTCAACTAACTGCGTTGCTTTTCGAATAGGATTGATCCAACACTGGCTTTATGCGTGATTCTAAACGCCATATGAATGGGTTTTACATCCCTGCGGTGGTTGCAACCACCATCTCGTTGAGGGATTTGAAAGCTAACATCTACGATAAGTACGCCTGGATCTCTCGCGATGCAGTTCATTTCGAATATTTCAACAGCACGGAGTGAAGATTGGTTCCACTAATTTCCGACGATGATCTGGGAATTCTTTTTTGCTTTGAATGCTTCTTGCCGTTTCGGTAAAATTCGTATCCATGTGGACAGGGGCCAGACATCATCTGGTGTTGGGGCATCATCAGGTGGTCGGGCATCATGTCTCTCTACTCGTCGTCTGCCTCTGCTAATAGTGTAGCCGCGGCGCTCCTTGTAGGTCCGCAACAACACCATCCGTCCCCGATGCTAGTGGTAGCCGGATCGTTCCCGCGGTCGATGTGGAGGACGATGCAGAGATTGAGGATCAGTCTCCTCAAGATGATGAGGATTAGTTGATGTTTCCTGAATCGGTAGATCGATGCAGTAAGCAGGCAATGGAGGATCAATATATGGAAGATATTGCTTTTGGTGCCAGATTTGATGACACTGATGATGAAGAGAAGGATGAGAACAATGACAGACTCGTTTTAGCCGATTACGAAGGTGATGACTTGCCAACAATTGAGTGGAACATGGCGGATCCTCAGCTTGCAGAAGGCACCGTATGTCAAACGATGAACTTCCGTAATGCAATTACTACATATTGCCTTGTCTCTAAGAATAATTATGAGGTTATTAAAAGTGAGTCAGGTAGGTTCACAGTTAAATGCCTATACAAGAGGTGTAGGTGGAGGCTGCATGCATCCACAATGCACAGAAGCACCTTGGTTCAGGTACTACGCCAACCAGTTATGTATTTTAGATCACGGTGTAAAATTTGTTAACTTTTAATGAAATCCCTTATCATTATGTTTCAGATAAAGAAGAATGAGGAGGTCCATAATTGTCCACCTCGAGGGGGAGCGCCAGAGGTGAAAACAAAGCTAGCGAAGACTAGGTGGTTGGCAGATGTAATCATAGATTGGCTGAGAGAAACTCCTACACTTGGTCCAACAGCACTCAAGAAAAAGTTGCTTGAGAAGTTTGATATAAAAATACCTTACATGAGGATGTTCTATGCCAAGGAAATAGCTCTTGACAGGATCAATGGTCCATGGAATGAAAGCTTTCAGTTGCTTTACACTATCAAAGTTGAAGTGGAGATGGCTAGTCCAGGCAGTGTTGCAGCGATAGACAAACATACAGTTCCCTACAAATTGAAAATCGGGAAGGTAATGCAGAAGGAATGTTTTAGAAGGGCTTTTGTTTGTTTCAAAGCTTGCTGGAAAGGCTTTCTGGACGGTTGCATGCCTTATTTGGCCGTGGATGCAACAACTCTTCATGGCAGGTTTATAGGACAGCTAGTTGCGGCTACTGCAGTTGATGAACACAATTGGATGTTCCCTGTTGCCTATGGAGTTTTGGAGGTTGAGTTAGAGGAAAGTTGGACTTGCTTTCTGCAGAATTTGCGCGACCTTATAGGTCATTGACCAGGACTTGCTATCCACACAAACGCTTGCAAAGGTTTGGAGAGTGCAGTAGAAGCAGTATTCCCTGGAGTGGAGCATAGGGAATGTATGCGACACTTGGTACAGAATTTTACAAAGAAATTCAAGGGTAAAGTTTTTACTGACAACCTATGGCCAGCTTCATACAATGCATCACTAGGAAGCATCTATTTCATTTGGATGTGTTGTATAAACTAAAACCTAGGGTGAAGGAGTACTTGGATGAACATCATGGTAGGGCGTGGTCAAGAAGCCAATTCAATGAAATTTGCAAGATAGACTATGTAAAAAGTAACCTTGCGGAGAGTTTCAATTCAAAGGTCAAGTCATTGAAAGGGCTTATGTTGTGGCAAATATTTGATAAGATTAGGCAGATGATCATGGTAAAGATCGATCTGCGTCAAAGAATTTCATCCACAAAATATGTTGGCCATCTCATGCTCCCATCTTTGATTAAGTCTTTGCATGCCAGGGCAAAACAATTCAAGATGCAATGCATCAGAAAAGGAATGGAGGCTGAGGTAACCTACACTGACAGTAAAAACATGCAGTGGAGGTATCCAGTGAGTTTGGTTGATAGGACATGCCATTGTAGGGGATGGCAGATCCGTGGGATAGCCTGCATGCACGCATTGTTTTTCATGAGTGTTATGGGGGTGAAGAAGGTGAAGTTGATCAGTATGTGTCAGAGTATTTCTCCGTTGCCAAATTTAGGGCTGCATATGCTATGAATGTTCCTACCTTGTTGGGAAAAGACCAATGGATGCAAGTCGATCTAGGCTTCAAACTGTACTCTCCAGTTTTGACTAGACCGGCAGGTAGGCCGAGGAAGAATAAGATCAGAGCTAGTGCAGAGGGTGCTGCACCGATTCGAAAACGTAAGTGCAAACGTTGTGGAATCCCTGGACACATTGCTAGGCTTTGTAAAAATCCAGTTGACCCAGCTTTTGGAATGGAAGATCAGGCGGGAGCAGCAAATGCAGAGGAGAATGAAGAAGGAATTCTACATGAGGAGATTGAAGCAGCAATTCAACATGAGGAGATTGGAGCAGCAATTCAACATGTGGAGATTGAAGCAGCAATTCAACATGAGGAGATTGAATCAGCAATTCAACATGAGGAGATTGAAGCAGCAATTCACATGAGGAGATTGAACCGATGGATCGAGAGCTGTTTGAACCGATGGATCGAGAGCAGAAGGAACAGATGGAGAGAGATTACCTTGATTTTATGATTGGCCAGATGAGTGATAACTTGGAAGAGCAGATTGCAGAAGAAAAAGCACAAGCTTCGCAGAAGAAGAAGAAGAAGAACAAGAAAGAGGGCAAAAGGAAGGTAGACACCGGTAATATCCCTGGTAGGGTTACCCGGAGTAAGGTGGTGGCCCCAGCAAGTCACACTAGGAGCAAGAGAAAGATTTTATTCTGAACAACTAATTTGAATTTGTATGAACAATTTGAATTTGTATGAACAATTTGTATTGGGGATCCCTTTGTATTGAACAATTTGAATTTGTATGAACAATTTGTATTGGGGATCCCTTTGTACTGGGGATCCCTTTGTATTGAACAATTTGAATGTGGATGTATGTGTTAAGCCACATTTAAGCCACATTTATCATTTTCTCTAGGGTTTAGGGTTTTAGGGTTTAATTCAAATAATTCAAAACATGGTGGAACCTTCCCATGGAGTCTTGTTATGTTACCTACAACCTAGAGAAATAATAATGAAAAAGGAAATATAGAGATATGAAGTTTTTATGCCAAAAGCTTCAAAACCACTTCCTAGTCCATGAGCTACTAGCTATTAAGATGCAGGGCTTTCTACTCAACACACCTCCCAAATACCCACTATGCTTACAAACTTTGTCCAAATGAGTCCAAATTCGTCACGCTTGTGTATCTTTGAATTGCAAACAATATCACGTCGGCCAAAATGTACTATGCTGTTCAAATAACACAATTTTACAATTTTATGCCAAAAGCTTCAATTTCCCTTACTCCCTTTATTATTTGGGTGCCCCTGTTTTACTTAGTTTTACTCGGTTTCCCCCCTCCGGGCCCACTTGTTTTACTCAGTCCTACTCAGTTTTGCCCTTCCGATATACATTTCCTCACTTTTCCCCCTCTTAGTTCTACTCAGTTTCCTCACTTGTACTCACTAGCTGATCTCTGATTGGTCGAGATGTATGTCACACGGATCTTGGTTGGTTGAAAGCTCAACGTACGCTTGCACCGTTCGATCATTTATGATCGGACGGCCTGTATATCTCTCTCTACCACGATGGACGCATACGGAGAGAAGAGCAGAGCACATACCTACCAACCCTGGCAGTCGCATATTCCAGTCGCATCTTCCTCTCCCCTATTTCCTCTCTTACTCCGGCGGTCGCGGTGGCGCAGATCTAACCGTGTGTGCGGCGACACGGATCTAACCGTGCGGCGGCGTGGATCTAAGAGTGCCGGTGAGGATCTAACCCTCAGAAATAGTTGAAATGTCTCTCTCTGTCTCACTTTCGTTTCTCTTCTCAGATCTATTGATGATGATGAACACAAAGACGGCGGCCGTGCCGACAGTGGTCATCGATGCCAAGATCATTGAAGCCATCGCCTACAACATCGCTTTGACGACGCAGGTCCAGCCTTCAATGTCGGAGCCTGTTGATGTCTCACTTCCGTTGCCCTCCTCAGATCCGTTGCTGATGAAGGACACCAAGACGACGGCGGCCGTGCCGACAGTGGTCATCGATGCCACGAACATTGAAGCCATCGCCTACAACATCGCTTCGATGGCGCAGATCCAGCCTTCAATGTCGGAGCCTGTTGATGTCTCACTTCCGGTGCCGAGAGTGCGAATCGATGCCAAGACGATTCAAACCATCATCTACAACCACGCTGCGAAGCCGCCAATCCAGCCCTCCGCAGATCCGTCGCTGATGAAGTACACCAAGACAGCGGCGGTGCCGACAGTGGTCATCGATGCCACGAACATTGAAGCCATTGCCTACAAACATCGCTTCGACGGCGGATGGCGCAGATGACCACCCCTCAGCCACCCGTCATCCCGGCCCTTCTTGCCCATCGCTGCACGGCCGTGTTCGACGCTGCAAATTGGGATAAACTATGATAAATTTGTATTTTTCAACTTAAAATTAGGATAAAATTGTTCGAACTACTACCTCCGTCTCAAATAAAGCTTCTCCACATTCTCGATGTGTCCATGTACATCCGTATGTATGATTTGAATTCTATCGCAACTTGATTGGGAAGATTGATATGTATTTGATCCGAGAGGCTGGTACATGCTTTCACTTTTGGGATCCCTTCACCTTTATAAGATGTTCATGCATGCTAAAATTATCGCGCGCATTAGTTAGCACAACTAGGAAATTGTACGCCAAAATACAGTGGTTAGAGCCACAACAAAATACAGTGGTTAGAGCCATCTACTGAATAAGAATTCTATACTATCTAAATCGTCTACCACAACCACATAACTGCTAGGACAGGGATGACACCTAATAAAACTGCCCAGATGAATCTACTTTTCTCATCTCCCATCACTTGAAGTTCATGTTCTAGATTTTCTACCACTTGATCAAATACGGCAAGATCTGTCTCAACTCTCAACTTCTCCTTGCGAATAAGCTCTGAATTCTTCTTTTCTTCTTCCATAGTACGCTTCAGCTCGAATATCATCAGGTTTTTACGGGCCAATTCATCACCTAAATTGGCCACCTTCTCCTCCAAATCCATCCTCTC
Organism: Lolium rigidum; assembly: GCF_022539505.1. Taxonomy (NCBI): domain Eukaryota; kingdom Viridiplantae; phylum Streptophyta; class Magnoliopsida; order Poales; family Poaceae; genus Lolium; species Lolium rigidum. Next base: position 205,014,510 of record NC_061510.1, read on the forward strand.
GCTACACCACTTGGTTGATTCATCTTGGTATGCAATGTACCATGGATCATCGGCTTGCCTAGCTAACTGTAACAATAATGGAAAAAAGAACAACTGAAATCACTCAAACAGGCCATGGCGGCACTTCAAATTCAACGGTAGTACAGAGAGCAGAAGCTAGATACCTGCACTTCCGACGAGGTAGGAGAAGTGGAACGTGACCACGACATGATCGAATCCCCACCCTCGCCGGTGTACCCGCTACGACCAGACATTGAGGACTATTTCGCACCTACAAACTCCAATAAATTACGGGAACCGAATCGATTAGGGGGCGGGGGAGGCAGAAGCGGAGGTCTTACCAAGATATACTACCAATTGGTGCGCGGAACAAATCCCGGTCGTCGTGGGCGGCGGATCTGCTTGCGGCGGACTTTCCTGCGGTGGGTACAATGCGTGCGGACGAAACAAGTGCTGGAGCCGTGGTTGACGTGCAGCGCCGCAGTCCGTCCGACGCCGCCGGGGGACAGAGCCAGCGGCGCGACCAGGCGCCGGCGATGGCTGCTCCGTCCGAGGGTGGGGAACGAGCTGCCAGCGGTTCTCCGGTGACTAATGAGATACACGACACTAGGTTCCAGCCATGTTTAGCATAAAATTCACTTTAGATTAAGCTGCGAAAATAGTGACCTGCTTGTCTAGCTTAAGAAAAATTAATTAGCGAACTTTTTGCTTCTCTCTAACTAAAATCAGGGATATATGCCTTTTCACTAAGGGCGACCCCAGCGGTCATTGGCTAAGGCGGCCCCACAGAGCGACTCTATATGATATTCTTTAAATTAATAGACGACCCCAAAGGTCATTGGCTGCGGAGGCCCCACAGAGCGGCAATATATGATTTTCTCTAAATAAATAGACGACCCCACTGGTCATTGGCTGCGGCTGCCCCACAGAGCGGCAATATATGTCTTTTCCTGAAACATAGACGACCCCACTAGTCATTGGCTGCGGCAACCCTATAGAGCGGCCCCATTTGTCATTGGCAGCACCGCGTATAAAATCAGGAAATAAAACGGCCCACATGTCAGCGATAGATGGATGGCTGCTCCGACGTGTCTCCTGACCCTACCCGTCAGCACGAGACGGTCAGGGAGGAGCTGCCCCTGTGCAGCACCACCCGGTCAGACTAACGGTCAAGGCCTCTGACCTGACGGCTACCGGCCATTCCAATACTTGTGAGTGTTTCAAACTAGAGGGAGGGGAAAACTGAGGAAAAACTAAGGAGCTAGGGAAAACTGAGTACAACTAAGGACCCGAGGGCACGAAAATAGAAATCCCTATATTTATCTATGTGCGCGGCAGACATTTAATCTATGTATGAGACATTTTTCTATGTATCCCGGAGACATATTAAAATTAGTTCCAGTAAGTTTAATTTCTAAATTAACTCCAATAATGAAGATACAACATAAGTAAAAACGGTTAAGATACAACATGTAATGAATAATACGGCTAATTACTACGATGAAATTTAAGATACATCGAGAAAGTAAAACTGAAATTAATATACATAGCTAGTGCAACAAATCACTCTATTTGCCTTGCGTCCACCGTGGCCATTTTCCGGACTTGTCGCCGCGTTCTTCTGTCGCTTGCGCCTCGGCAGCTCTTTCCCTTAATCTCTTCCTCTCCGCTTCATGGGCCTCTCTGCGCACCTCTTCCTCTGCATACCTACGTGCAGCCTCATCATCCATGCTCTTCTGATTCACCTCACGATTTCGAGCTTGCTCCGCCCTTAATTTCTGTAGTTGTCTCTCTCTCTCTTCTTTAGCATTAGCAGCAGCCTTTTCCCTACGCTCTTCCTCATGGAACATTGCCCATGCACGCCGCTGTTTTTCCTCCACCTCACGGCGTGCCCAATCCGGCTGCTCCTGGTCTATCTAATGAAACCACATGCAAAGGGGCGGGGGAGACTGCAACACAAATAATACGGTTAATAAATGAAAATTAATGACATACAAATAATTTTTTAATCATGCTGTTATAACATACCGCAGGCCTCGAGGACGATGAACTTGTTTGCTTGGGTGGATCATGATCATAGCTCGCGCACATGAAATATTTCAACTTATCAGAAAATCAACCACCCCCTTCACCTTCGCAAGGTGGCCGCACCAACACCTCTCTGCTCTCACCCCCGATGGCAAGCTTGCATTCTTCCCCTTCATCGGACTAAAATCCTGGTCCGAGCAAGGCACACTCATACTCACTCCAATATTTTACGCACGAAACAGAGACACGGAGAAGGCAAACTTGATCCTGCTGTTTCGATTTCTATGCGGGAAAGACGACTTATATAGCCTTCAATTAGTGTGAGCAGTACCAAAAAAACTTAGTGCAGAAATATTGGTATAGGCTGTCTAATTGATGTATCAGCACAGAACTCCTATGCAAATAGGCTGCTTTCGGTGGTTAATTTTCTGTATCGAGAGGGAATGTCCGACAGCACGTCTCGTCGCTTCCAAATCAGGCCAATCAGTGCAATAGAAATCAGTGCCCGTCAGTGTCAGGTACAGGCGCGGTCGGCTGGCCGGTTTCCCGCTCGAGGGCTGCCTCCACCACGTGTGGCGGCATGTGCCACGCAGGCATGCCGCCCCGTGCTGCAGCGGCATGGCCCGTGGCCATCGACGACGACTTCACGGAGGGGATGGGGGCTAACGTGTCGCCACCTGCTAGGACGGCGGGTCCCTGCCACCATGAAGCCTGGCGGCATCCTCCACGTGTCGCCAGGGGGCTCTGCCGCCATACCGAAGGTGGTCTTTTTTGTCAATTCTACTCACATGTGGTCATTTTTGTCAATGAATTGGGGAGGGTGGTCCTTTTTGACAAAATTTCCACCTTTGGAAGCTCAGCGTGGTGGTCTTTGACGACAAGGACGGCACGGCTTCGGTGGTCGCGCGGAAACAACAACGACTAGACTGAGGATCATGTCCTGGAGGTAGGCCACGATGAGAGGACTGCACAAGTAAAAGCAATCCAGCTAGAGATTCATCTACGCGACATACCAGGTCAATGAACTCCGAAGATGTCGCGGCCAACAATGAAGACACGATGCAACACCATGTCCTTGAGAAAGGCCTTGGTGTAAGGGTATATTGCCCCTATGTGTGGTTTTGGTAATTAGTGACAACCCCTATGGACTAATGTTTTCATTGAGTTTATATGAAGGAATATTCCATAGGTACTACTTGTATTCCATGTGTTGGATTCAAGTATGGATGCCATGAAGATAGAGATATACCTTGTGTATTGGCATCAAGATCATCGATTTGAAGATATATATGTGATATGATCAAGAAGAAGAAATGAATATGGAGTTCTTATGTGGAACTCAATATTATCCATGCTCTAGCTTATGTGATAAGCAATGAATGATCAAGATCTTGAGTGCTTGATTCCAGGTGAAGAATTCAAGTTATGGCTATTAAGTTGGTGTCATGATAGTCTCATAAGTTGAGCTATGGTTGACTAAGATTTAGAGCATGCAAACAAATGAAGAATTCTTTATACACCTCAAGATAGTATGATAGAGCATGAGAAGATACAAGGTTGAACAATACAAAGAGTGAAGAATAGATTCAAGTTTGGTCAACACATGAAGCATGAAGAATGTGCCACGTGAAGTCATGTGGTATGGTAAGCGTTGTCAATTATGCTTTATGAACTAATACATCATATATGTGCCCTTGTGTTGTCTATGTGGGTTAGGTATCTTTCCATGGGGATGCATCAAAAGGAAGATCTCATATAGCCCATGAGAGGATGACATCAAGTGGTGATCGTCATAAAGGTTGAGTTAGGCAAGTTCAAGTTGAGCATCTCAAGAGGATCATATGATTGAAGCTTGCCGTCCATTTGGTGATAGTGGACATGTGAAGATGTGCATCAATGGAGCTTTCCCATCATGGTGTATGGGGGAGCATTTGTGAGTCTTCATGAAGCAACAATGATCAAGTAAGGCATTCCGGCTTGAGTGGAGCTTGAAGAGTTATCATCAAGATCAAGCGGGATGCGCAAGGAAAAGGTATGGCCTTGCTAGGTTTTCCTTTTACCTGTCTCAAAGTGGATGTTGGGAGACCGGATTATAGGATAGATAGCCGCACTATCAAGAGGGGCTTTCGGTTGGGTAACTTGATCGCGTCGTCTTAGGGAGCTCAATCTTTTGCATACTTTGCATATCCCTATTGCTTCTTGGTGTTTCTCTGTAAGAGGTTCTTGAGCTTGTTGCTAGCTTTACAACAAGCCGAAGTTCATCGAAAATGGAATCCGCATGCATCTTCTATTGTGTTTTCGAGTTTGGACGTCTTCACCATTTGTTGACGGTGGGAGACTCCCTCTCTAAAATCATCTAAAAATATCCTGTGAAGAGTCTCCATATTATTGGGGTTCTATTCGTCGTTATCTTTCCAACAAAATTGGTTACATGTCAATCGGAGTCCGGACACAAAAGTTATCACAGTTTCTGTATAACATGTTTTTCTATGGCCCGGTACCTCGCCTGGCGTGACCGTCCGTCCCACCGGATGGCCCGGTTCCGACCGGCCCCTGAACCGGTGCCAACCGGGCACCATCCAGGGGGGTTTTCCCCTTAGCCCGGTGCAGGCCCGGCGTGTGGCCCGGTTTGGACCGGCCTGGTCCGGTCTCACGTTCGATCGGACCGGCCTCTTGGCCGGGTGGCTAGGCGCGGACTGGATCCTGCTCCGTTGACATCCGGAGGCATGTACTGCACGACAAAGACCCGCCCCGGTCAAGGCCCAGCGCTAGGTCCGGTTTGGACCGGCTGGTCCGGTCTATGGACCGGTCTGACCGGCCCATGCACCGGACATCCCGGTTGACCGGGCCCCTCGACGGCCATTGATCTAGACCTTCCCCAACGGTTAGATTTCGGCTTGGGCTATAAATAGCCCTTCTTCCACCTTGGGCTATACAAGTTCTTCCACTCTCTCTCCTCCATTGTTGACTTTGAAGAACTTGCCATATCTCTTGATTTCCCTCATGATTCTTGCTCATTCTTGAGGGATCTAAGAGAGGAGATCTAGATCTACAATCAACACCAATCCATCTCTCCTCTAAGTGAGGGGAACCCTTTGGATCTAGATCTTGGAGTCATTTGTTGATTTCCTCTTTGTTCTTCCTCTCTAATCTCATCCTAGCATTTGTTGCTTTGGTGGGATTTGAGTGTGAAGGATTTGAACACCTCTAGTGTTCTTGCTTTGCATCATTGCATAGTGTTGAGCTCTCCACCATGATTAGTTCGAGTGAGAGACCGTGAGCTTGTTACTCTTGGAGGGAGACCTCCTAGTTGGCTTGGCGGTTGGTGCTCCAGTGATCTTTTCAAGGAAGATTGTGAAGAGGCCCGAGCTTCTCCTTCATGGAGCTTGTGAAGTGGTTTTGGAGCTTGCCATCTTCGGAGTGGAGGAAAAGCTAACCATAAGGAAATGACCATTATCCTTCGTGGGTTTGTCTCGGAGAATAGGGTGAGCCTTCGTGGCATTGGGGAATCCTTCGTGGGACCTCCACCCTCCAAACGTGATGTACCTTCTTGCAAAGGAAGGGAATAAGGAAATACATCCTCGTCTCCGCGTGCCTCGGTCATTTCTATACCCGAACTTTCTTTCCTTGTGATAGCTATCGTGCTTAAAGTTCATATATCTTGCTATCACTTGTGCTACATATATCTTGTGCCTATCTTGCTTAGCTCTAGTTGTTGTTGTTGCACTTAGGTGAGCCTAGCATATTTAGGATTTGTGCTTGTAAAATAAACGATAGTTTAATTCCGCATTCTTACAAGCCAAATCCGTAAGAGTTTTTAAAACGCCTATTCAACCCCCTCTAGGCGACATCTCGTCCTTTCACTTGGCGAGGGGAGTATTCTGGTGGAGAGAATAGACGAGATGATCACCGAGGGCGACATGATCTAGCGATGAATTCGAGTTTGAGGCTTACAATGGCATGGGAAGCATCGGTTCTACAGAGCTCCTCTCGAGAAGCTATCTGAACCAAAGTGGTGGAGAAGAACAAGGGACACACGATGCTCTCCTCGGTTCGTATTGAGATGGACTGGGGAGAGAGATCGAGAGGTGTGTGCCGACGGGTGGCATTCGGGGCACCATCTTCCTTTGAGCAATTAAGTCAATAACGAGGGGAAATAATTCCCTGAATGGAATCTCCATTGAATTTGGAGCAATTTTCGTATTGAACTTGAGGAGAAACCACAAAGCAATTTATGGGAAATCAGAGGAGCACCATGGCTCTAACGTACAACCTGTAAAGGTACGAACCAGGAAGAAGTTCGGCTAGGCTTCTGTTTCTGGGACAAATTGGACTACCAAGTTCGGCCCAAGAATAAATAAGGAGGAGACAAAATAAAATGAATGGAGGACCGGGTGGGCTGCTATGGGCCAGATGGGCAGGTCAGCCCAGTTTGGATCGGCTCGTTTGGTTAATTCTTTTGTTTTTTCATTTTTTGTTTTCACTCATAACTTTTGTTTTAGGGCTTCAAATGGATTTAAATAAATTTATAAAAATTTATAAAAATAAAAATAACGTTTTGGGAAAATAAGTAAACTATTTAATGTCTATATCGAAAATACAATAATAATTTATGCACTTTGGCCTATTTGACTACTTGAGCATTGATATCCCAAAATAAGGTTTGTGGATTTTGTCTTCATAAATAAAATTCATCAAGGATTTGAAAACCGTAAAAGTCAAAACTATGTTTGATTTGAAAATACTTTGAAACCAAAAGTCTTTGAAAACACCATTTTGGAAATTACTTTTAAATAACTTCAAAAAGTTTTAAATTCATTGTGAATTTTCAATAAAGATCAAACGATCAAGCATTAAATTTATTTTTATTCTACATTCCGAAATTTGGAAAATTTTGGGATGTGACACCAGGCTTCAGGTTCCGGCACAGGTGTGCCCTCCGACGCTTCAGTCCAATCAATGACGAAATCCGCCAATACTTGGGACTCGATCGAAGATCTGGCTTTGTAGTTGATGTCGAAGGCAGAAAGTTCTATGTCCCACTTTGCTACGCGCCCTGTTGCGTCGGAGTTGTTGATGATGGTTGGCAATGGAGCCTTGCTCACAACTGTCATAGAATGCTCTTGGAAGTGGATATCTCAGCTTCCGGCTACTAGGAATACACCATAGGCTAGCTTCTCAAAGTGAGGGTATCTTTGCTTGGATTCCGTTAGTACCTCGCTAATGTAATAGACTGGTCTTTGGACTCCGTACTCATGACCTTGTTCCTGTCGCTCCACCACGATTACTAGACTGATGGACCTGTTGGAGACTGCCAAGTAGAGGAGCATAGGCTCTGACTCACCTGGAGCTGCCAAGATGGGTGGGGAAGAGAGTATGTCTTTCAACCCCTGAAGTGTTGCGTCTGCTGCGTCATCCCAGACAAATTTGTCTGTTTTCTTCAGCAGTTTGTATAAGGGTAGTGCCTTCTCACCAAGACGGCTAACAAATCCACTGATTGTTGTATTACACAACCAGTTAATCGTTGCACATCTTTGAGACACGTTGACCTTTTGATGTTCAGGTTAGCCTTGATTTTATCTGGGTTAACCTCAATGCCTCTATGAGAGACGATGAAGCCAAGGAGCTTTTCGGCTGGCACGCCAAAGACGCACTTCAGCGGATTCAACATCATCTTGTACCGTCGGAGGTTTTCAAAGGTTTCCGTGAGGTCGCTGATCAAGTTGGATCCTTTCCGGGTCATGACCGCGATATGGTCGACGTAGGCATCCACATTCCAGCCAATTTGGTCCTTCAGGCACCGTTGCATCATACGCTCGTAAGTGGCACCTACGTTTTTCAAACCAAAGGGCATGGTGACATAGTAGTAAGTGAACGAGGTCGCCTTTTGGTCGGACTTCTTCATTCGGATCTGATGATACCCGAAATATGCGTCAAGAAAACACAGAAGTTCCGCCCCTGCCGTCGAATCAATGACGTGATCAATGCGCGGCAAGGGGAACGGATCCTTCGGACAATGCTTATTCAAGCTGGGATAATCGATGCACATTCTTAGTATTTCAGAATTCTTTTTGGGTACAAGGACGGGGTTTGCGACCCAATCAGTATGGATAACTTCTACTAAAAAACCTGCCTCTAGTAACTTTGCTAATTCCATCCCTATGGCGCGACGCTTCTGGTTTCCAAAGCATCGCATAGCTTGCTTCACCGGTTTTGCATCCGGATTTATATTGAGGTAGTGCTCGGCGAGTTTCCTTGGTACTCTGGACATGTCAGAAGGTTGCCATGCAAAGATATCCATGTTAGCTCGGAGGAAATCGACGAGAGCGTCTTCCTATTTGGGGTCCAGGCCCGCTCCGATAGACACTTGCTTGGAACTGTCACCTTCTATGATGTCGAGTTTCTTGGTGTCTATCGCGGCCTTGAACGAGTTTTTCTGTTTGGAGATCTGCTTCTTGGTGGTTTGCATCTCACTCAGATCCACCGCGGCTCTGTAGCCTTGCAGCTCCTCTCCAGATATCACCAATTCTGCAAAGGTGGCTTCGCCCTCCGCGCAGTCTCGAGCTTTCTTGTAGTCTCCGGATACGGTGTTCATATCGTTAGGACCCGGAATCTTGAGCTTATTGTAGATGTAGCACGCCCTTGCGTGGAACTTGTGGTAGGTGGGCCTGCCAAAGATGACGTGGTAGGAGCTTTTAAAGGGCACAACTTCGAATAGGATCATCTCTTCGCGGAAATTGTTGACATCGTTGAAGGCCACGGAAAGTTTGATGCTGCCCAGGGAGTTTGCCTTTTTACCCGGAACGACACCATGAAACTCAGTGGTGTTGTTCTTAAGCTGCTCCTTGGTAAGGTTCATCCTCTCCAGAGTCTCCAGGTACATGATGTTCAGGCTGGCTCCCCCATCCATAAGGCACTTGGAGAAGTCATACCCGTCGATGCGAGGACTCACAACCAGGGCGTAGCACTCTTTTGGGATGATGGTCGGGTGATCCGCCCTATCGAAGGTGCAGGGTTTCTCCGACCACTTGACATACCGCAGCACAGCCGGAACTGTGGCGTTCAGGATCCAGAGGGCCGATTTCCTGGCCCGGACCGTTGGGGTTCCGAGGAAGGTGTGGTATGCACCAGCACTCTTTTTGACGAAGGGGTTGGATTTGTTAGCTGCGGAAGCCTCTTTGGGATCCGGCAAAGCGTCATCCTCGTCCATCGCCTCGGAACTATCCTCGTCCTTTTCTTTGTTCTTGCCCTTGCCTCCTTTGCCGCGTGGGCGGTGCTTCCGGGCGCGCTTGTATCCTGCTTCCAGGTCAGTTTGAGATCATTGATCCACTTGCAATTGCGATTGGTGTGGAAGGACTTGCGAGTAGCCGGATCAATATGGGCTAAGAATTGCATATCCTTGTACTCTTCGTACGTCTGGGGAGCACGGGTTTCGACAACGGTGACCTCGTCAGCTCGCTGCTGGCCCCTGCCGGCTCCGCCACCACAGACGCGGCCTCTTCCACCTCCTTGACCTCCGCGTTGGAACGTCATGGCGACCATGTCGGATCCGCCGCTCTTCTGGTCACCGGAGGGGTTCTTCCGCTTGTTGTTGTTGTTGTTCCCGCCGCCATTATCACAGTTCTTCTTTTGCTGGTGCAGGGGTATGGCTGTGGCTGAAAGTTCTCCACCTGCGTCATCATCAGCGGCGGTGTGAGTACTTGCAATGCCGATCATGTCATCCAAAGTTAGATTGTTCTCATTGATCAGGCAGGTAAGCTTATGCCGGAGCAGTCCTCCCCTCTGCAAGCCACCTATGAAGGCGTGCATAGCTGTGTGGTTATCCATGTTCTCGCACTCGTTTCTGGTTGCTAACCACTGGGTGAGGAAATTCCGTGAGGTTTCACCCTTCTTCTGAATACATGCCTGCAGGTCGCTTGTTGTGGCAGGTCTCTTGTAGGTGCCCCTGAAGTGTTTCTCGAAGGCAATCTTTAGGTCGAACCAGCAAAAGATGGAGTTTTCCGGGAGGTCACTGAGCCAGGTACGGGCTGGACCAATAAGGTACAACTAAAGCATGCGGCATGCTATTTTCTGGTTCCCTCCGGCAAAGCTGACTGCATTGAAGTAGTCCTCGATCCAGGTATTGGGCCTTTCACTGCCATCATAGTGCTTCAGATTTCCGGGTAGCTTAAGGTTCAAGCCTTTTGGCGTTGGCTCTTCTCGGATCATCCTGCCGAAGCATTTTGGGCCGATGTACTCAGATCTGTATTCGTTGAGACGTTCCTGTGCGTCGCACGGGCCATTGCGAGGGGATTTTGAACGGGAGCAAAATCTCCGGCCTCCGCCTCCGCCTCCACCTCCTCCACTGGGTGGTGGGGAGGGAGATCTGCGAGGGGGCCGATGGGACATTTTGCTTCCGCCTTCAGATTCCCTGCGACCTTCCTGCTGGTGACTCCGGCTTCGGTGGCTACCTTCTTCATGATGGCGGTCGCCTTCCTCGTTCCGGCTTCTGCGGGGCTCAGGCTCGTGTTCTTCGTTCCGGCTCCGAAGAGGCTCCTGCGTGCGCTCCATGTTCCGATTCCTCTGAGGTACCACGTTGTCGTGGATATTGATTCCACCAGGTCCATGGGGTCTGGTGTTTCCGACTGGACTATAGCGGTGAGGTGGCGGAGGAGGACGCGGGATCCGGGGCGGAGGTGACGGGTTCCGGTACTTGTCCCTGCCAGTGTACATCAGATCCTTTCCCTTATTTGGGTCCGTCGGAGGTGTTTTGGAGGGTACGAGAATTGGATTTGGATGTTCTCTGGTTCTCCTTCTGCGCTCCGTGGATCCGGTGAGCGATTCATCATCACGATGCTCCCTTCCGAAGGCGTCCTTTTGCGCGGTGGATACACATAGTTCCGGGTTGGATTCCAACCTGCGCGAAGTGTCTGCCTTACTCTGTTGCTTCATTGCTGAAGCTACGAGTGTGCGGAGGTGATTGATGTCGATTTCCTCATCTTTCTTGGCCAAAAGCTCCGCAGCCTTCTTCATATTATCCTTTGGAGTTGTGAGCGGCTGTTGATCGGTGGGGGTTGGAAAATTAATCTTCCGGGGGTCAATGGCTTCCTGACGGATCCTATCTGCTTCCACGCCGGGATCGTTTATGATGCCTTCCCACTATCATCGGAGTGCTTTGGCCTCTTCCAAGTATTCTACGGCTTCGCGCTTTCTTTTGAGGAAACTCTCCATCACTTCTTCTGCCTATTGCCTTTCCTCCAGCATTGCCATTGCGGTGTTGGCAAATCTTTTGGCAGTAGCCAGCATCTCCTTCCTTTTTGCTTCTAGAGCCTCCTGATCTGCGACATCGTCCGGAGTTATTGGCTTGTTGAGGATTTCCGAGTGCGCAATAGCGCCTATGCCTACTTGCTCGACGAGCTGTTCTGCGGACAGATTTTCCCCGTGCTCGAGGATACGTCCTTCTCCAGGATCCAGCACAATTCGGCGACGTGGCCGCGAAGGCGGAGTCTCCGAATCGGATGGACCTCCGACGGGCCTGGAAGTCCGGCATCGGTCGGAGTAGCTTCATCGTCAGTTTCTTGCTCCGGCCTAGTTATGGTCGCGAGGACCTCCTTTGGCGGGGCGGATTCTGCTTTAGATCGCTCCTCACCTTCCAATTCCTTCAGTGTATGATTGTACTCTTCAGTGTCCATGGAGGAAGCGTCATCAGATGTTGGGCTCAAGTTGCCCAAGATTGATTCTTCTTTTTCTCCGGCTTCCTCTTGTTGATCCGGAACATTGTTCTCTCCGGCAGCCTCTTGCTGATCCAGAGTGTTATTGTTTCCGGCAGCCTCAACCTGCATGGGTCCAGCTCCTAGTTGTGGAGGGGCGGTTCTTGCGGTATGTGCGAGGAAGTGCACAAAGTGGCACCTTTGCTTCTCTAACACCTAGGAGACCCAGACGGATCTGCATTGGTCTTCCATCGTAATTTCCTGCTCAGGGGCGGATTGTGTGGGTTTTGAAATTTCCAGATCTAAGGCGGAATCTTCCTTGGGAAGTTCCTACGTCTCAGATCAGATCTTCGTGACTGCGTCCTGCTCAGCAGCGGTCGCGTCAGCGTGACTTACCAGGGCGTTTCTGTCGGAATCGACGGTCTCGCTGATGAAGATGTGGATGCCACTGATTGGGATGATGGAGCGCTTGATGGGGTCGGTTTTAGCCGGAATCTAGCACTCGTCCCGAGGGACGATCAGAAAGTTCCTGGCGTAAAGGACACTCCCCACAGCGATGGATTCGTCGTAACTTCCCATGGTGGAACCCTCCCGGTTCCGATCTCTAGACGCTACTGGCCCCACGGTGGGCGCCAATTGTCGTTGCCTACTCGACGGTACTCCAGAGGAGGGATCCTCATGGAGGGAAGAAGAAGTACGGGCCATTGGGTGGAGAGTCCTCGGGACGGTGGTACACGAGTTACCCAGCTTCGGAACAACTGCTCGAGGACAGGGCCTACTGCTGCTTGTCTGGAATTATCTGGGCGCTTACGCGTTGTTACAATGAGTTGCGGTTGTGCCTCCAGGGCTCCCGGGATCCGGCTTATAAAGGCGCCTAGATCTAGGGTTTACGCGGAGAGTCCTAGCCGGAATACAAGTTGCCTAACTACGGCATGTTATCTTGTCGTGTACGTCAAGGATCCACCTTCCCTTATACGTCGTACCGGATCCGGCTACCCCTGATGGGCCAAGCCGGATCCGACTTCTAGAGTTGGTCAGTGGATCCAGCTCCTTGTTCCCGGGCTGGACTTCACCCATCTTGATCTACATCGACTGGGCAGCCCGACGGGCCGTATGCCACCATCTCCGTCTATGGGCCACCCGGGCTTGCCGAATCTAGGCACTGTCGATGATAATCCCATGAAGTATACCCACAACACCGGGTCAATGGATTCATCCTCTATGATATCGGCGGATTCATCTTCAAAATATGCTTCATATTTAATGGCATAATCTTCTATGTGGATTCATCTCAAATAGTTTATCTTGGATTCATCCTAAATGGCTTCACCTTATATGACGCCGCGACTCCGTCAAATTCTTCCAATGTCACGGTTAACACTCGGGGGTTCGACAACGACTTCGCCCCGGGTCACAACTGTGACACGGCGTATAAGCAACAATTATGACATCACCCCAGCAGCGCTCGGGGGCTTGGCTATTTCTTCATCAACAATTTGTCGGCATCCACATTCGCTATTCGGTGGTTTCTACTTCGGCTCGATTTTTTCGCTGCACTCGAAGATTTTATCGACTCAGCTGCACGACCTACCTCAATCGACTCCGTCATACCCAATAAGCTAAGTGTTCTTTTAATTTACACAAAGTTGATTATCATTTACTTTCACCGCACCCTACACTCGGGGGCTGGGCTGTATAAATTGACTCTACATCTTAGGTCGACAAAAGAAGAATTGCGCCTAGGAAAAACTACATCAACGAAGAACCCGACGAAAATTTCTTCAAGGAGGAACTCGATAAGAAAATCTTCAAGGAGGAACCCGACAAAAATTTCTTCAAGGAGGAACCCAACAAAAAAAGGGTGGAAAAAACTTCGGGTCCATTGACTCGTCATTTATTCCGATCGAGAACACCGGCGGTGTACCCAACGACAATATAGAAGAACCCAATATATTCGGCTATCCCATCACGCCCACGAAAAGAATAGAAGAACCCGAAAAATGGGTCATTGCATCAGCCGAACAAGGCGCTAGACAACATATTCTCGGAGCGCGTCCGCCGCGGTAAAACTCTGAATATCGTGACTCGTAAAAAGGTCACGAAGGTAAGACCCCAGGATTCGTCCTGTATGGCATGGCATCGCACCCGAATGCGCTCTCCCACTCTATCCACATCAACAAATATGAAGAAAAATCCCGGCGGACGCGTCGTGGATCCGATAATTTTGCTGAAATTCAGTTTCGGTAAGTCCTAAAGCGGCACGTTTTGAATTACGCTAGTATCCCGAATTCGTGTCCAGGGACGCGAGTTTGAAGTAGGTTTATCTGGATTTGCCACTAGAGCAATTAATTGGTACCTGATCCGTCAGATGAACCAGCCGCATTTACTAATATCCCTGTACAATATAGTTGTCGAAGAAAATATAGCATCTACTTGGACTCGAAGAATTTGAAAAAAGAGAGAAAGCACAGAGATTTCTTTCGATTATGCGAGTCGAATAAATATAGCGAAGTTGTTTAGCCAAATTTTCTGGTTTATAAAGAAATATATCAAAATAGACAAGATAGTAAACTAGTTTACCCGGCCCGAGTTTCGTGTTTTTTTCTTGCAGGTAAATATATAAAGGTTTGTAGACTCAACTTGACTCCGCGACTCGAGTAGAGCCTACTCCCATCGGGAGCACATGATTTCATTAAGTCCTCCAGCAGGAGTCGATAAAAAGAGGGGCTGCGCGCAGAAATATAGTCAAGTTTTTATCGAGTAGTACAACTTGAGTCTATGCTCAGGTGCAAACACCTGCCCATAGACTCGGGGGCTACTCTCATCGGGAGCGCTGATCGCGCACCTGATAGAAAAATAACTTCGAGGATCATCGACATCATTTATGCTACACATGATCTACGACATTGATTTGATATATTTCCGGATCAATGGCCTCGCCTGTATTTCTTCGACTTCGGAGATGATTATGATTTGAGTCTCTACGCAAGTCTTCGACTTCCCTAGACACTCGGGGGCTACTGTCATGGGCATACCCTTCGGGTACCCATTATTAGTATACCTTGCTCGGGCTAATATGGAGAAGGCCCAAGAAGGCAACCTGAAGAAGTAGTTGACTAGGACTCTTGTAAAACCCTAGGCTGGTTGCATATATAAAGCTAGCTAGGGCACCGATAGAGGGGGGACAACAGATAGACAACATAGCTCCGCTACGGCGGTACCCTGTAAACATACGTATGATCATATACTAGATTTCTAGCAGCACGTAGAGATCCTCCACCGAGGGGACCCGAAGCTGGGTATATCATGTGCCCAATCTCGCTTCCGGAATCTCCATCGTCCTTCTTCCTCGAAACCCAAGTCTGCAATCTGTAGGCATTGTCGAGATGATCCCTCGTCAATAGTCGGTATCATCATATCTAGTTCGATCTTGTTACCGACAAGGCTATTCAACTCGTTCATGTGATATTCCATCGTCATGACCTAGTCATACGTTGCACAGCTTAATGTATGTAATCTCACCGAGTGGGCCCAGAGTCTATCAGTCACGTGGATGAACAAATCCAACTCTCGATGCATACACCTCAGCCTACCCCTTCGGAATACATGTGAATACCCTTATGATCACCATGTTACGATGTGACAGTTGATGCACTCAAGGCAGCCTCAGGTGATAGCGATTGAATATGATCTCATGGTCTAAGATTAGGTCACTATGCTTTCGTAATTATCGCAGAGATGAAAATTGCGACTTCACTACGTTACAATAATTATATGTTAGCTATGTCCATCATATAATTCACCCATTTATATGATCCAATTTTCAATGGGCATAAATGTCCATGACCAGGGAACCTCTATCATCTAATGACCACAATGAGCTAGTTCGCATATGTGCTCACTACAGATCTGGTTTGTTAACATACCACATGTGTATTAATGTTTCCGATTAATACAGTTATAGCATGTCATGGAAATTATTATAAACTACTGAGATATAATAATATACTTTTTATTTTTTGCCTCTAGAGTACTATCTCCAACAATAGGTGTTGGCTTTCAACAACATTCCATTGGCTATTGCCCACTTCACTTTGGTATATTATCCCTATGAAAAAGGGACAAATGAAGTTAAACCTAGCGATAAAGAGGAGAATGTTGGTCGGTCGGTTAGTTTAATAGACAAGATTGGTTGGAGATAAGATAGATTCAAAAAAAATGTTAAAAAGGGGAGGCTCTAATCGCCCAAATTGGGGCCGTCCTAACTGGTTCTGCCCGTGTTGTGTGTCCATATTAAATAAGGGAGTCCGGGGCTTGCAATCTATTACTCCCTCCGTCCATAAATAGATTTCTTATATTTGTCTAAATTTGAATGAATCTATACACTAAATACTGTCTATACATTCAAAATTTGATAAATCTAAAACATGTATTTATGGAAAGAGGTAGTATGTTATTTCTAAGCCTAACCGCTTCCCTATCACCACTACTATTAAAAGGGAGAGAGGGTGGTGATCCACCAAATCAGGGCCATACATCTTTCATCTAACGATTACTAGCATGGCGGACAATCGCAGGCGGACTGCAACTTCTCAATCAATCCGCTCGAAACAACTTCCCGTACTACTCCCGTAATTATCGCCCACGATCCTAGTGGGGCGTTTCCTTCCTCTATCCCCTTCCCGTCGCGTTATCTCGCGAGATTTTGTGTGCCACCAGCAAGCTCATGTTTGCTGCCACAGCGCCGCTCTGCCCCGCCCCTGCTGCTCTGCATGCCTCCTTGAAGGGTACCTTTGGGGGGTTGGCGGCCATCTCCATGGACGTGCGCGACTGCACCGAGGGAAACAATGCTTTCACATCGAGGGACATCCGGCATCTACGGTGGCCGGCTTCGGAGCAGTGAGGCCGCCGTGATGATTGTAGCGGCAGCATCAGACGACTCGGCATCCGACGCTTTCCGTAAGTACAAGTTTAGGAGCAAGTCGTCCTCCGAGGTGAGGCCATCGATCCCTGTACTTTATACCCGTATTTTCTTCAGAGAAGTGTTGTACCAACTCACACGATCTGTCCATCCTCTTCAATTATTTATCCTGGACAACAACGAAGAGAAAATTTGGAGCAACCATGAAATTGTCTCATGCACATGAAAGACTGCCATTGCAATAAGTTGTAGTGTGCAGATTGCAGACCACCAGTGCGACAGAAAAATAATTAAATAATCATTGTTAATAAATGTTCAGGGATTCTCCGATCCAGTGATTCATTTTACTAGAGAAGCAAGCAAATAACTGTATATCATTGTAACATACAAGGTTGTAGAAAAAATCGCGTATATGTAAGGAATTATGGGTTCTATAATTTTGACAGATATGATCTGGGCAATGTTATTTTTTCCCACTATTTCTAATGGAAATGGGTTTAACTTAATACGATTCTGACATTTCGTACGAATTTGCTCGCTTTTATGCATGGCCAATCATCAATATTTTTGTTGTCGCCGTGGATGAACCTCATTTATCTCTGTCCTATATACATCCTAGATGAGAAATCAAGCAAATACATGATACATAATCAGTTGCATGGTGTTTGAATATCTTGTGGTGGTGGCAGGTGTACGACACGCAACAATCTAACGTTGTATATGATGCCCCCCATGAGCCGCCGGCGCGGGCAAGGGGCGGCGCGGCCAGTCTCCGCAGGGACGAGGCGCGCCGAGCTCCGTCTCCTCCACCCAACATCCTTCTCCTCGCCGAGCTCCGTCCCGCGAGGCTCCCCGAGCACCGAGCTCGTCATGGCGGCGGCGGTGCCCCGTGAGGTGGCTAGGCCACCACCATCCTCCACCCCATCAACTTCCCCATCCTCCACACTTGTAACTTTCTGGCGGTTGATGCGGGAGAGAGCAGGCGTCATATGAGGATGGGGATCTTGACCGAGGCATCTTCTCCGGCCACCGACCTCACGTCGCAGATCACGGGCCGCCGCCGCATCGCGCGAGGTGGCGAGTCTTTGCCACCGTCCATGCTCCTCTTCATGGATTTCTCCTCATGGCTGAGCTATGTCGCTTCTCCTCATTAAGATTCGGCCTCTTCCTCCCCCACAACTGAGGTAATGGTATCTCTCCCCCTCTCAGTTCTGATATCTTTTCTTCATTTAGATCTCTGGACTCATGTAAGATCTATCTGAAAACTAGATCCGAACATTGTGACTATGAATATGTTTGGCTTAGTCTGTTGTGTTTACAGGTTTATCAGTGCTTGACAGATATTGCAGTATGATGTACAAATTATACTGTAGGAGGTAGATGAAGACATTCAGGTGAGCTATTTTCTCACTAATTATCTGCTATTTGTTTTCTTAATCATGAGACTGAATATTTGTGTCTGATACGGGAATCAACATAGGTCTAGAAAAAAGAGAGATTGCCACTAGAAAAAGGTGGCTCCACAATTAGTCAATACACCTTTAGGATTATAGAGCTAGTGAGCACGTCAGGTTTTTGTTAGAATTTCAGTAGCTTTGCTTTAGCATTTAGTTAAGACTCATATTTTCCTATATATTTTGTTGGCATTTTATGGTCTATCATGAGCTCAAAGAAGCCTGATGGTGTTCTTTTTTCATGCCCGACTGAGATGACTGAATCTGTACTCCTGTATGTGGACAGAGACACATGTGCGGAACCTCGTGATGGAAAATGCTCTGGGTAGTTTATCATATCAAGGTACATCATATATATTATGTATGCCTTCCAATACAACTACATCTTGTTGCAGCTAATTTTGAATGTTTATACATATTTAACTTTTTTACGTAGTTCTCTGATTCAAACTTGTATAATACATGTATTTTCTTTCTGAGTAGATGCGATCTGTTTCTAATATGCAGTTCTAATCCATACTTGTGTAATACCTTTTATTGGTTTGTTATTCTCTCTGCACCACCAAATTTCCCACTTCATGGCACATAGAGGGAAACAATAGGAAATACACACCTGTTGGTTTGTATTAACCTTTTATTCGTTCAGCAAGATACTTGCAGCATTCATATTATCCCCTGTTCTCGTAGATAATTTAGCCCATCCAATGTCTTGTACTGAATGATTAACTAGCTAACAGCTGAACTAAAACAATTGTTTAGGTAATGAGCCATACTCCATGATTGTTTGTTGTTGTTACAGCTTGTTATTATGCTTCTGGACTGCCGGGGCATCCAGCCCGTGTCTGCTTTCCGCGTCATTTCTTCAACGAACAATCAATATAGGTACATTCTAACTGTTTACTACTCTACGGCATTATATGGCTTGTACTGCAAAGTACTTTATATTAGTCTTCTCACTCTCAAGAAAAATGAAGGCCGGCATTAAAATTTATATGACTAATTTATTCACTGATTATATTATATTATAGCAACAAGGCACCAACCTGCTGGCCACCGTTAGTTTTAGAGAATTCAAATTCTGGTTTGGATGGTCAAAAATGAGTATGAGTTGACGAGAGGGGAAAATGATTTTGTACACGAAAAATAATTAAATCCTACTCATGACAACGATGTGCATGGATTTGCTACATGATGTTTGATTTTATTGGGACATGTAATTTGTTAGCTGGTTCGTGTTTAATAACAATTTTGTTTTTCTTTATCCTTACATGGTTACCAATTTTGTGATTGCTCAACGTTTATTTTTTAGGTTTCATGACATCCCCTCCAGGGAACAATCAGAGGGAAAACTTGAAGACGCTTTAGGTTATATGGAGGATGATTCATGTGGTCAAGTGTATGGCGAGGTATTTAAGCCTATTTAGATCTTGGATAATTTTTTAGTATTATCTTTGGGTGCTTCTTTTCTCTTGCCTGAGTAGGTCATCAAAACGATAAATATTCATATTTTTTAAATGATGGCATGATGGTTAAGTGTTGTGTTTTTCTTTGATACTCTTTTGATCTTGAACCCTTCTTCTGATCCTTGTGCTCACTGCCTCTATTTGTATTTGGTCATAATTCAGTACCCTTCTTCTGATCCTTGTGCTCACTGCCTCTGTTTGTATTCGGAAGGACAAAGACTCAAGAACAGATACATAAGGCACTCCAATACGATTTGTTGTAGCTCCATACAAGAAAGCTTTAAAAAAGATCCTGTTACAATTCATCTAGATTCTGTTACTTGAATGGATGGTCGAATGCAGATTTAAATGTGTTATTTGTGTTCTGTTTTCCTCTCTGACACTTCAGAGGTTTTGCTTGATCCTGTTGTAATATCAAGTCTTCTGCTCTGCTTTTGATATGCTATATTTTATCAGCTATAAATTAATCATCCCACTTCCAGTAACGAGCATTGTTGTTTACTTTCTGTTGGTCAGATATTTTCAACGAAGAACCGCCAAAGCCTGAGGCATGTTACATTGGTACCAATAAAAATTTGATTACGTCATACCAGATATGAGTGACTAATCCAGGTCATCCGAGATGACTTCAATGCAAATAGGGTAAGGCATTGTTCTTGCAGGCCATTTATTCTATCTTATTTCTTGTGGCTTTGATATACAAGATATACAATCGTATGTATCATGTAAATGGGGAATTTTTCCTCTTTCATCTGTATTACAGAAGACACTTTCAGTTTTTTTTTTGCTATTTGCTTATGTAGTAGTTGGTTCATGTGCCCATGTTGTCCGGTAGATCGCTAGGACAGCATATATGACTATTTATTTTCTAAAGTTTAGTAACCTATGTACCGAAGTCTGATTCGCAGCGGCTATTTGAGAAAAAAGGTAGACCGGCATGTTAATCCTGAAACACAGATTTTGGAAGGGATCGGTGTTCTAAAGTAGGCAAGTTTATTGAGGCATCTGCAATAGCCTAAAATCTTGGGATTTTTTCCCATGCATGTCTTCAGTTCCAGGCCATGAAAGAATAGTTCAATAATTATGCATACAATGTTTGTGTTCAGCTATCTACTTATCTTACATATAGTTCAGCGAGGTGTGCCCACATACCCTGTCAAATATTCTTCAGCCGCACACAAGTTACATGGTACAAGAATTAGCAGTAATTTTCTTAATGAAGTTATTGAGATGAAGCTTCATATAAAAAAAAGTGACCCAACTCATTTCCCTTTGCAAAGTATGTTACTTTCCCTCCGCATGCTTGGTCAATTGGTAGAAACAGTTATGTTCATCAAGGGGATTATTGGTCCGCCTACTTCATGCTATATATCCGCAACTTTTTTTGGTTTTCAAAAGGAAAATTACATATGCTTTTCATGTGCATAGTTAATCGGTAAGATCTAAGATGGACCTGCTCTGATTATGTAGTTCGGGGACTAAAGCTCTACTAACTACAAGCTCTGTTTATGTAGTTCGGGGACTAAAGCTTTGCTAACTACAAGTTGTAGATTTTGTTGCAGCTGAAGCTATGTATCGAGTGCATAAAGTGTGCCTCGGTTATGTTTTTTTCCTGCGTTGTAATTAGTTCTTACAAAAGGTATTTGAGCAGTGGTAGATGCCGACATTTCTATCTCAATATGTATGTCTCTATCTCAATATGTTTGTATGCTTTTCGATCGAGGAGAACGAAGCTAGAATGGGTACGCACACCGAACCGATATTATTGTATCATTGTTGGCATGTATAATTAGTGTGCTGCGGCTTACCGATCTAGAGAATGATTTGTGTTTGCTACAGTAAGGTCTTCCAACTTAAGCAAAAAAGGATGTACAATAACATCGACTATTGCTTCGAGTACTAGAATTATCTTTCACTCGTGAAAATTTATCATGTTACCTTTTAGATTTTAAATGCCCTTCTTATCATGTTTTTAGGAACATAAATAACTTGATTGCCATTGCTGGTTTGGTAAATAGACAACAGGGAGATTGTTCCGCTTTTCAGCATTCTACCGGGAACATTTTTACCGTGTGAGGTCACATCGAAGTTACAGATTCCATTCTTCATTATTTCTTCTCTTTTTATTCTGGATGCTCCATATTTCTACAATGTGCTCTCACATTTTGATTTATTTTTTGTTTGAACTAAATTTTCTCTTCAACGAGAAGAACTATTCTATTAGATTGAAAAATAATCAGATCACCTCTTTGTTGTACCATCTAAGCTTTACTAACAAGTCTTATTTGAACGGTTCACACACTAATTGAGATGCCATGATTTTAACTGGTTGTTTTGATGGATCTGTTTCATTCCAGTAGTCTTTGTGAAGGGAGTTAGCATACAAGGACATGGGAGACAAATAAAGGCAGCTCGTGTGAAGGCAACTTGTCCGAGTCGTGGCCATGGTGGTAGTGTACCTCTCTTCCCAGGCTGATTTCAAGAGCACACAAAATGTCTTTTGTATTAGATGCTTCTATTTGACTTACCTGGTGAGAGAACTATGAGCCTTGCGCTGTATATGCAGCGCTATGTTTCTTTTCGGATTGATATTTTTATTGGAAGGGTTAATGATTGATGCACGTCCGTTGTTTGTAGCCAGCTTAGAGTCAATGAGCCATCACTTTCCCATCAGACTGTCGGACTGCGTGGTGGTTGGCTTTTAGACGTATGTCGTGTTAGTCGAAGAGGATGGCCTTAGTCCTGGTGTTGTCCATGGCACTCCTTCTTCCTTAGTGAGCGCGTCCTCATTTCCACGGGTGAACCCAGCCGTAATGCCTCTCTTAGCTTATTCACCTCGCTGAAGTTACCACGTACTCTACTTTGCTCCCCTTTAGTTTCATTTAATCTTTCATGTGTATTTTGGTGCATGTTAGACACAAAGCATGAGAAACAAATATCATGTCATCTATTTCATTCATAATCAACCAATAATTTTTCGTTCTGCTACATATGGTGCAATGATCAGCTGATACAGTATATTGGAATGTCAGCTTTGGAAATGGAATATATAGCATGATCATACATTGAAAACAAGGCTGGAGCACCGGCTGCAACTCATGCTCAGCTAATTTAAGCTTGAGTACCCCAAGCTGCAATTCTTCAAAAATCTTTGGCATGCTTTGCTGATGAAGTGCCTTTTGCTAGCCCAAATCTGTTTTAAATATTATATGAAAACTCTTTGATTACATGTAGGGAAAATGTGTTAGCACATCAGTGGAATTACACCAAAATAAATTGTAATTCTCGTGAGATCTTTTAATTGCTTTTTTAGAGGTCTAGAACTCTAAATAGCAACCTAAAACAGCACCCATGAAGATTTGAAAAGAAGTGGTGGAGTTCCACATGTAGGTTAATAATTAAATTAACTGATTAAACATGTTTAATATAATTCCAATATATGTAGGCTGCAGTCTTACATATTAAGCATCATGACTGAAGGTTCATTTAGTATAGTGTTCTAATTATGACTTGGTTTCTTACCATGTTAAATGTAACAAATAAGAGTGGATAATGCTCATCTGAAGCAAACCTTTGTATACAAATATGTTCATACGATGAGATATCACTGCATATATTGTTGACAAATAATAAATTAATAATCAGAATTAATGGTGGAAATCTGCAACTGCCTATTATTTAGTGACCTGAACATTTTCAGGTTGTACAACTAGAGTTAAATGGAGGGGTATGCTTAAGTAAATATTTTCATATTAATACTTTCTTTTTGAGAGGTTTAGAGTCCCTTATGTAGTGTTTGATGATAGTTGCATTTTTTCTGAAATGTCATATACGTTGCGTGACTTTTAGTTGAATCCCCACTGGTTTATTTTCGATAATCAGTGCATAAATAACAAAAGTTTTGTTTATGTCTGAATATTTTGCTTCCTAATTTGAATTAGGAACTGAGTTTGTACTTGCTATCCCCGGCGGGGGCTCCTTCGTGCGAAGAAGCATCGCCTTCCGGGTCGCGCGACCTCGGCGAGGCGGAGTGGCAGCAGTGATTCAGAGCGGTGGAAGGCGTTGTGGCGCGGTGCCAGCTGCGCGAGAGGTTGGCGGCAACTTTCTGGCCCGACCTGGGCTGGACGGGCCATGACCGTACACCCCCCGATCCAATATCCTTCCACCCATCCCTCCGCTGGTGGAGGACGCCGTGCATGCGTGTAGGAGCCTATTGTTGTTATGGTCTATAGTCGACAACACCTCCTTACCAAGTTGTAGTCGCTTGGTGAGGATGATCGTGTATGTGTGTGTCGTGTGTGTTCCTTCTTCTGAAGATTGTATCCCTGATGTCTTCTTCCTGTTCAATGAAATCGAACGCAAAATTTCTTGCGTTTTCTTGAAAGAAAACTAAAAAACATATTACCATTTTCCCACTTAATTTTTATCACCGTTATATAAAATGTAGACCAATACGAATTCTACGGGGTCGTGCGCCAAGGCGCACATCTAAATCTAGTGGTGGTTGGACGATGCTCCCCCTCTGAGCCCTCTCCTATCTGTGCCCTCAGTTTTTTTTTTAAGACGATGGAGACAGACGCTTTGGGCACTTGAATCTAGCAGGTCACCTGTTGATCAAGTAGCATTTCATTGATTTGTATAATCTCCAGTTTCACTAATAATATTGGGAACAGCTGCAGGTTTGTGAACATGCTCACCTTGTGTTTGTTAAAATGCTTAAAGAGATAGATAGTATCCTGACATGCACAACATTGATACCTGGCCTATTTTTTCATTCCAGAATCTCTAACATCCTTGGTTTGTATACAAAAATGTTAATGTTAGAGAGGCTGACTAACAACAAATCTATGTGAAGTACTTTTCACTTTATAGTCACCAACTTTTACAGGCAAGCTATACAGTTTTTAAGTGAAACACTATAATGAAATGTTATATTAACATCCAAACCCTTTGAGGTCTTACAAAGAGTGTCTTGACTACATGTGCACTTGGTGCTATTCTGGTGTGTAACTAGACATCTTTGTTTATCCCGTAGTAGTTCACATTAAGTTTCCAAGTATCTATTGATGCTTCTTGATGTCTGGTATTTATATGCTTTAAAGCTTTCGCTGAATTCATATTAGTTGAGACGTGCATATTAGCCGGCATTGGTTGTTCAGAGATTTGGATGTTAATATAATGGTCCACTATATTAACATCCAAACCTCTTCAGGTCTTACAAACAGTGTCTTGCCTACGGATGCACTTGTCTTGAGTACATGTGCGCTTGGTGCTTCCTTGATGTATGCTATTTATGCGACATTGGTTTTTCAGTGTCATAATTATCTATGAACTGAGAATATTTAAACAATCTAAAGTTATCATATCCCTGGATTTGTGACTAACAATTCAGTATTGTTGAAGGATGCATATTGGTAATTTAGTCTACCAGTGTTTAATGGATAATTACTAGCAACACTAATTAAAATCAAATGTAATATGTAGAGGAGAAGGGACCAAATCACTCTTGGCAACCTTGTTAAATTATAATATTCTTGTGCTAACTCTCTAGCTTTTTAGTTTTAGATTTGGGACGTTGAAAGGATGCAAGATTATATGCTCTTCTTTTTTATTCAGGAGGCAGGGACTTCCTAGGTGTAATATGAAACAAACCAGTGAGACATCATTCTTTCCACCATCAGTTTTGAATTTGCTTTAGTCCAAATAATACCAAGTCTAGACTTTTCTTTTGCGAAACATACCAAGTCTCGACTGAAAAAAGCGCTTTTGTTTTGTTTTCAGTTTTTCAGCGCAAAGGAATATGCAAAAAGTGGATGACGCATAGCACTTCTTTGTCAAAGAAAATATGACACATAGCACTTGAAAGAATTCAATCGTATTTTTTGCTACATATATTCTTTTAGCAATACATTTTTCTACTACATATATATTCTATCCAAAAGGCTATATTTGTGGAATGCTAGAATGAGATAACACCAGCAACACAAAATGGTTGAAAGCTTGAAAACTATATGGTGGCGTCATGTGTAGTCAATATTATTAGCTTGAGATTAGTCTGTACAATGAATTAATCGACATGCACGTGCATTATTACTCAGAATTTCTATTTCACCAAGGGATGAAAAAATTTATGCAAAACAAACTTCTTTGAAATTCTTGGTGAATATCAAACGGATTGCGTCTTCACTAACTGAATATAAGAGCAACGTATAGTCAGATTTAATCTCATTTTGTGGATGGACGGACAACATAATTATCCCGATGCAACAACATGATAATGATGGTGTCTCACTTTTAATTCTATATTTTTGTTTTTTTCCTTTTATACTTGCATGAATTTTTGATTTTTCAATGTTAAAAACATGCGCTGCACGTGCAATCTTACTAGTATTCCGAAAAGAACTACACCGATCGCAGGACACACACAAGCAACGGGAATTGGTGGAATCTTGATGTGGCTTTCGCCGCAACAATAGATTATTTACGTGGCAGAATTTTACATTCCATGGTACTCCCTTTAAGCAAAATAATGCGCTCAAGTTTTTCTAGGTACGATAGTATATATCCATCCGTATCTAAAAAAGGTTGAAAAACTTATTTTGGGGATGGAGGACAACAAAGTTGAGCAAGTTTTTCTAGGTTGATATCTTTCTCCAAGTTTGTTCAAAATAACAAGGCTGAAAAATTTGACTGTAGGGCAGGCCACGACGATGGACAAATGGATGGAATACTCCATCTTACTAATTTAGAGGTCAAACCTACGAAATTCACAGATTTTTTGATTAAGCTACAAAATATCAACCTTTCTAATGAGGAGGACCAATTTATCGGTGATTCAATGCCTCTTCACAATACAGCTCTTCCTCTGCATATCAGGCCCAGGTCTTTAGATCTTTCTCTGCCATCGACTTCTCCAAGCTTTAGAAGTCTAAAGTCCAACCTAAATGCAAGTTTTTTTATGTGGCTATGGCTTAGATGATTCATCCTGAGTGATGATAATGTGCAGGTTAAGGGAATTGATTAGGGACATTATGTACTTTGTGAGCAAGAGAGGGAGGCAACCACTCATATGATGCTATGGTGCCTATACTCTCGGGCAATTTAGCATCTCATTGCTCAATGGACAGGAAAAGAGGCTATGGAAGTTCAGCGACAACAGTTCTCCTCGCCGACTAAATGGTGGCAGTTCATGACTGATGCACTTTGTAAGGATGAACTAATGGTGGCCATTTATGGGGTGTGGCATCTGGAAGGAGCAGTGCAGAGGGGTCTTTCAACAGAAAATGGTCTCTCAAGGTCAGATCTTGGAACTAATTAAGGATGATCTCATGGTACTAGGTGCCCAATTAAAAGACAAGGCCCAAGGGGAGAAACTAACACTAGTAGGGATAAGCTTAGTAGTCGCGTGTATATTTTGGCTACCAGCTGAGGCCCGTACCACGCCACTGGTAGTCAGTACCAGTCGCGTGCCCACCCCGCACTCGACTGGTTGTCTAGGTACCAGCCACGTGTTGATTTTTGCGCTACTATTACTATACCAGTTGCATGCGCATTTTCGTTGCACTACTAGTGTGGTTTTTTTTTTGCATTTTTTAAAAAGTTGGGACTAGTGCCAGCTGTCCACGTGATTTTACACAAAACAACCTAAAAAACCACAAGAAAGTAATCAAATCAACGTCGCCACCTTCTGGTGTTCATTAGATCTAGGAGAGAAGAGGAGCCGAAGCAGGGCGTCGAGGTGGGCATCGTAGCAGGGCGTTGGAGGTGGTCGGCGTCATCGGGGAGGAGTTGGTCACCGTTGCCGGAGAGGAGGTGGTCATCAGGGAGGAGGTGGTCGCGGTCGTCGAGGAGGAGGTGGTTGCCGTTCCTGGAGAGGAGATGGTCGCCGTTGCCAGAGAGGAGATGATGGGAAAGTGGAAGAGGGGGAGGGGAAAGAAGGTGGAGAAGGGGAAAATGAGGATGGGGAAGGTGGATAAGTGAAAGAGGATGAGAAAAAGAGGATGGAGAAGTGGAAGAGGAGGAGGGGAGAAGGTGGAGAAGTGGAAGAGGATCAGGGAAAGAGGGTGGAGAAGTGGGAAAGTGTAATTTTTTTAATTTTTCATATTTGAATTTGTTCTGATCGAAATCTAAAACCCCCCAAAATTCTAATTTCCTTTTTGACTTTGCGGAATCTAAAAAATGGTAAACATCCATAGGCCATTGAATTCGGATGTAACTTTTTTCGTAAATAAATTTTCATTTAATTTTTTTTCATGAAAGTTGTATGCAAAATCTAAAGTCATTTTGTCAAAAGATGATGCCATTTTGAAAAATAGGTCATAATTGATTTTTGTCAATTTTCCTTAAAACTAGATGACATAACACATGGCCATCTCGAAGGATTTTACTTTTTTGAATTTTATATCATTTGTTTTCGAAACTAAAAAGGCGATATCAATCCATGGGGGTGTAAACTCTGGGAATTGCATGCTACCGATATTTTGGCTCAGCCGCGCCGTTAGCCAAATATATTAGAAGAGGGCAAGTTAAGGGACACACCACCGGTATGGATATAGTAGTCGCGTACCCCCATTGGCGCTCGCTACGGGTATTTTCTGGACCAGAGGGCATCCAAGGCCCACCTATTAGTCGCGTGCGCTACTGTCGTTGACGCTACCACTACTACTAGTATTCGTGTGCATTTAGAGTGGTGCACTATCGAGTGAGTATCCCTATAGGTTTTTCCATACTAGTGTGAATGAGACAGGCAAGAGTGGTTTACCTAGGGGCCATGTTTTTATTTGCTCTAATTTTATTAGGTTTTTTCTTTAGCTAGTCTCTCTAGTTTGCAAACTAAACTTTCTCTTCCCTGTTAATTGATTTGGCAGAACAACTGTTCTTTTTCTTTGAAAAAACAAATATTTTGGGACGGAGGGAAAACATATTTGTACCAACTAGTGACGTGATATATGCAGTAAGCAAGAAAGATTAACTGGGACGACCTGAAAGAGGCATAGTCGACTCCATTTGTTTTGTCTTTCTAAGCATCTATTTTGCTCCATTTTTAGGCATGCTCATTTCTTGTTTTTTGTTGCACCCTAATAACAACCACAATGTGCTATAGCTCTTCCCTCCTATGGATAGCAGAATTTCCCGAGAGGAAAGAAGAGAAAAGTTTCACATTGTTGCCCTTCATCCTTCTCTCACCTCACCCCAATTCTGGCCCTTTTTACAAGGACCCATGCGGCGAAGGTGACTAGGCGGCGCGGCGATCACCGGTGTACCGGAGATGAATGGGAGGACGCTTTTCAAGAGCCCTCTCCCCAGCAGCCACGTCTCCGACGCCTCCAGCACGACCGGCGCCGTCGCAACCCACCGCGTGTACCAAGTCTGGAGGGGAAGAAATGTACGTTCTCTCGTTAGTCAATTACTGAATTGATTGAAATGCTGGCATCAATTAATTCCAAATGGGTCAACTAGCCTCAAATTAGTTTGATAGATCCTGTACCTGGCAGAAATTCTTGTGCGGCGGCCGTTGCATCTTCGGCCCGGACGCCAACTCCATCGTGCTCTCCGTGTCCCTAATCATGACACCGACCGCGCTGTTCGTGGCGTTCGTCTCGTTCCGCCTGGCCGAGCTCATGGGGAAGCCGCTCGGCCCCTTCATTCCCACCACGGCGATGGCCGTAGGCGCATTCGTGAGTCAAATTAACGACCATCTCGATAGATTCCTTGAGTAAAATTAAGCAGCGGAACATCGACCGATCGTTAATTATGGAATGGATGCAGGATCTTGTAGTGCTGCTACTCACGTCGGGGCGAGATCCCGGGATCATCCCCCGGAACACGAGGCCGCCGGATCCTGAGGACATCCAGCTCGACAACATGGCGTCCCCGATGACGAGAGCGCCGTCTTCGGGAGCACTGCCGCCGACTCGTGACGTGTACGTGAACGGCATGGTGGTGAAGGTGAAGTACTGCCACACGTGCATGCTGTACCGGCCGCCGCGCTGCTCGCACTGCTCCGTCTGCAACAACTGCGTGGACCGCTTCGACCACCACTGCCCCTGGGTGGGCCAGTGCATCGGCAAGGTACGCGACACCACCGAGAGGCCCGGCGCGACGAACACAAGGCAATAATTTGATCTTTTGGCGCGCGTGCAGAGGAATTACAGGTTCTTCTTCATGTTCATCTCGTCGACGACGTTCCTGTGCCTGTACGTGTTCGTGTTCTGCTGGGTAAACCTCGTCCTTATCACGCGGCAGTACGGGTACAGCCTGGGCGGCGCCATCGTGGAGTCGCCGGTGTCGGGGTTCCTCATCGTGTACACTTTCGTCACGTCCTGGTTCGTGGGCGGGCTCACGGCCTTCCACTCCTACCTCAGCTGCACCAACCAGACCACGTACGAAAACTTCCGGTACCGGTACGAGGGCAAGTCCAACCCCTACAACCGCGGCGTGGCGCGGAACCTGGTCGAGACCTTCCTGTCGCCGATTCCGGCCAGCAAGAACGATTTCCGGCAGAAGGTCATCGTCGACCCCAACGCGCTTCTCTACGGCCCGCCCTCCATGGCCTACTCCTACTCCTTCGGCAAGTTCTCGTCGTCCAAGAAGAGCTTCAACACCCAGGGCAGCCTCAGCTTCGACATGGCCAAGCCCAGCTTCGATCTGGGAGCCGGAGGATACACCGCCAAGCGCACCAGTATCGGTTCCTCCGACTTCGGCGACATATACAGCACTAGCAGCGGCATGGAGAGCATGGCGCACCAGCAGCCGCGCCACTCCATCTTCGGCGGCAGCGGTCTCCAAAGGAGCAAGAAGATGGCAGATGACACGGAGTCGATCGCGACGACGGACCTCGATACAGTGGAGTATGGCGGCGGCGCTGGCCGGCCGAACGGGAGGGATATCGAGGCCGTGTGACAGAGGATGCGATGCACGCACACCTTGTCCCGTCCTCGAGACGGCTACACCTTTTTGTTCGGCGGTGGGCGTGGACGATACGAACCTGGATCACATAGACACAATAACACGCTGTTTTTTTACCCATTTAGAGCGCACAATGCGACATGCTTGTCTGATTATCTGATGAATGGTGTACACGGGGAGCTAAGACTCCATCTTCCTTCTCCTCATTTACACCTTTTCTCCTTGGACGAATATGTGAACTACTATCTAGATCTCACAGGAATTCTACGGAGAATAGAGATTCAACATGAATAATTGGAGGCTGGCTGCAACCAACCACCCCTTCAGCCAGTTCTCCACTGCACTGCCGTTCGAATTACAACTCATCAAAAACACGACAACCCGTCTGGATGCTAAGCATCACCCTTTTATAGCTCTCCTACGGTTCACGTGACCCAGTGGCCATCTGCCAGCCAGGACGGCGCCCGCTTGTCTCGCTTGGGCCGGCCCATGGTTGGACCGCTGTCTTCTGTTGTACCGAACTCCCTCTCAGGTGTAGCTGGACCGCTGACAATCCCCTCCTCTTGAAAAGCTGCTTGTCCCCAAGCAGGGGCGTAAGGAAATTGTTGACGAAGAGCGTCCATGTCCTCCCAGGTCGCTTGATCCTCCGAGCCTCCGCTCCATTGTACTCGAGCTTGAGCGACGGTGCGAACTCCACGTTGGCGCACACGCTGCTGCAAAATATTAACTGGAATCTGAAACAATGCGCCAGGGGGAGGAAGGACCGGAGATACGTGCTGTGCCGGCCCAATGCATTGCTTCAATTGTGAAACATGGAAAACAGGATGGACTTTGCTCGTAAGGGGTGACTCCAGCTTGTATGCCACTTGCCCCACGCGTTCCAGGACGCGGAAGGGACCGAAGAATTTGAATGCCAGCTTGTGATTTGCGCGAGGAGCAACCGACGACTGGAGGTATGGTTGTAGCCGCAAGAAAACCTCGGCGCCCACTTCGAATATTCTTTCGGTGCGATGCTTGTCAGCCTGCGCTTTCATCCGCTGTTGCATACGGAGAAGTTGCTGGCGAACGGATGCAACTATTACAGAGCGCTCCTGGAGCCATTCTTGCACATCATTGGAAGCTATCTTGTCAGAGGCAGTAATGCCAAAGTAACGAGGCTGACGTCCATACAGAAGCTCGAATGGGGTTTTGCCGAGTGACGAATGCCAATTAGTATTATACCAAAATTCACACAAGGAAATCCACTTGATCCAGTGTTGTGGGTGTGAGCTGATGAAGCACCTCAGATAACATTCCAGTGACTGATTTACAGTCTGGTCATCGGTCTCGGGGTGATTAGCAGTACTCGTCTTGAGTTGTGTCCCAGTTGCTCGGAAAACAGACCGCCAGAAAATGCTTGTGAAAATTGGATCACAACCAGATACCAAGGCTTGAGGCATACATGCAGACGGTAGATGTTATCGACAAATAACTCCGCAACCTTGCTAGCTATATAAGGATGGCTGAGAGAAATAAAGTGAGCGTACTTGCTGAACTTATCGACGACCACAAGAATGCAATTGTAGCCGCGGGACTTGGGTAAGCCGTCAATAAAATACATGGTAGCCACCTCCCACGGCTCAGATGGAACAGGAAGAGGTTGTAAGAGGCCTGCAGGTGGCAACCGTTCTGGCTTTGCTTGCTGACAGATTCTACAGCAGCGAACATATTCACTGGTCATAGCTTTCATTGCTGGCCAACTGAAGAGGGAGATAAGTCGCCGATACGTAACTGGAAATCCAGAGTGCCCCCCTTGCGGACTGTCATGAAAAGCAGAGATGATTTGCTGTTGGAGCGACAGGTCGTTGCCCAGCCAGATGCGCCCCTTGTGCCGCAGAACACCGTGATTCAAGGTGTAGTGTGCATCAGACTCAGGGTCCACTACCAGTTTCTGCAGAATTTTCTAGGCACATCTGAATTGTACCTTGCCTGCACTTTTGACAACCAACTAGGCTGGATGGTCGTAACAGAAAAAACCTGAGAGTCTGCGTTGTGAATCCCTTTTTTGTATTGTACCCTGTACTGAAGCCCCATGAGCTTGGTCAGTGCCTTCTGCTGCCACTCGGTGTGCAAGCGTTGATCTGTGTGGTGAGTCAAACTTTTGTGGTTGGTTCTGATAACAAACTCGCCAACCTGCAGATAGGAACGCCATTGCTGCACTGCCAAAAGGATAGCGATGTACTCCTTCTCATATACCGAGAGCGTGCGATTTCGTGGGCCCAGTGCTCTTCTAACATAAGCCAGTGGGTGTCCTTGCTGAGAGAGAACCGCTCCAATACCCACATCACAAGCGTCAGTATCGATGGTGAACTGAAGAGAGAAATTTTGGAGTGCCAGTACTGGGGCAGACATAAGGGCAGACTTCAACACCTGGAATGCAGTTTCAGTATCGCTTGTCCACACGAACATCACTCCTTTCTTCAAGAGATTGGTCAGAGGTTGACTCAGCATAGCATAATGTTGGATAAACTTTCTGTAATACCCCGTGAGGCCTAGGAATCCCCTCAATTCCTTGAGTGTTGTGGGCATCGGCCACTCTTTGATTGTTTGGATTTTGGTCTCATCTGTCGCCACACCCTCACCAGAAATGACGTGTCCCAAGTAGGATACTCGCTGGTGTGCAAACGCGCACTTGGAGCGCTTGACTTGCCGCTGATCACACTTCAATATGTCAAGAACTGTAGCCAGATGTTGCAGGTGCTCATCATAGGTGGCACTGTAGATCAATATATCGTCAAAGAACACTAAGGCAAATTTTCTGAGAACCGGGGCAAGGGACGCGTTCATGGCGTGTTGGAATGTGGCAGGGGCGCCTATCAGTCCAAAGGCCATTACCTTGAATTCATAGTGGCCGTTGTGTGATTGGAACGCCGTTTTATGCTCTTCACCCGGCGCCAATCAAATCTGATGGTATCCAGCTTTGAGGTCGAGCTTGGAAAACCAGTGCGCACCGGCGAGCTCATCAAGCAGCTCATCGATTATCGGTAATGGGTATTTTCCTTTAACAGTCAACGCATTAAGGTGATGATAATTAACCACCAAGCGCCAACAGTGATCCGCCTTTTTAACCAACAGAATGGGGGAACCAAAGGCGTTGTTGCTATGTGTGATGATGCCTTGATCAAGCAATTCTTTGATCTGTTGTTCTATTTCAGTATTTAGTTCTGGCGCCACACGATAGGGTCGTACTGAGATAGGAAGTGCACCAGGAATCAGGGGAATATGATGATCGTAGAGGCGGCGCGGCGGCGGACCAGTAGGAGCTTCAAAAACTGAAGATTACTGCTCCAAGACTGTCTGCAC
Organism: Lolium rigidum; assembly: GCF_022539505.1. NCBI lineage: Eukaryota > Viridiplantae > Streptophyta > Magnoliopsida > Poales > Poaceae > Lolium > Lolium rigidum. The sequence goes on from NC_061510.1 coordinate 205,048,315, forward strand.
TTCGGCCGGTAACTCTACTGGCTGCTCTGTGTTGCTTCTCTGATCAAGTGCAGTTCAATGAGAGCATGTGTAGACAACATCGGCCCATCACCATGCAATATAACCTGATGCCCTTCATGATGAATGCCCAACCATCCTTGCTCCCAATGAGTAGTCATAGGACTGTATTTTCCCAGCAAATCCAGCCCAATGATGCCGTCATAGCTACCCAAATGCAACACCCAAAAATTATCAGAGAATTGAGCTCCTCCAGCCGACCATTGCAGATTAGGGAAAAAATGGTACTCTGCAATATAGCGCCTCCAGCTACTTTAACTGGAATTGGGATAGGCAACCGGTGCAGGCCGGTCAGAAGCTTGGCTTTCTCCTCATCAATAAAGCAAGCAGAACTACCCGAATCAACAAGGAACAGAAACTTGTGCCCCTGAATGTGCACTTGCAATTGCATGGTTCGTGGTGCAGTAACATCTGGACTGCTGCAACAGAGAGCATCATCAGCTGCTGGTTCACAGGTTCTTGTTCGACATCAAGAATTTCTTCCTCACTATCTGTGCATGATCTCATATAATCAACCATCTCCTGCACGACATGCAACTGAATAGCCGATTTGCACTGATGGTCACGGCTGTACTTCTCTCCGCAAGTGAAGCACAAGTTCTTGGAACAGCGATAAGCTCTGAGATTGTTCCATTTGTCGACACTGGCAGGTCTCTGGCTGTCAAGTGTTCTCTTCTCCTCTACTAATCGAGAGACCCACTTGGTTGGTGGTGGCGGTGGTGGTGGCGGTACAGAAATGGACCTTCTTGAGGCAGATACAGTTACTGGTTGGGATATCATCCCCCAATTCCTCATAGAGAAGAGCCAATGAATAAGCCACTTCTAAGGTCTTCGGCTGCTGAATTGCAACGAGAACTCTTACAGAAGGCTGCAGACCATCAATGAATTTGGTTGTGTAATGCACTGGATCCGGCCTCTCCTCATAAGCAGATATTTGATCCATCAGCTAAGAAAAACAAGACACATAATCCTCGATGGTAGTTTCCTGCCTGATATGAAACAATCGTCTGCAGAGAATCTGATGTTGGTTCCTGCTGAACCGAGTCAGGACTGCTTCAGTGAACTGCATCCAATTGGGTTGCGGACATTGCTGAAGAAAAGCCTCTAACCAAGTTGCTGCTGCACCCATAAACTGATCAGCAGCAAAAGTGACCCAGAGATTAGATGCCGTCATGTTTCTCCGGAAATGATCCTCGCAACGCTGTTGCCACCGTTTTGGGTTGGATCCATCAAATTGAGGTAGATCCGAATGGAAACCCTACCAGGCGCACGCGGATTGCTATACTGGCGATGGGGAAGAAAGTTTCGGTCGAAATTTGTACCTCCTTCCGGGGAATTCGTGTGCAGGGCACATTTCGTTCCCCGGTTTTGTGGTTCCCAGTGGCGCCCATCCGGGCCGGCGGTGGGCGCGTCGACCTCCTTGGACGTGGACGTCGAAGGCCTTCCCGCCATAGCTCCTGGATTGAAGCGCATCGCTCGATCCACAGTGGCCGCGAGCCCCGCGACCTCAGAGCTGAGCGTGGACTTCACGGCGTCAACCTCGGCGCCGATGGATTCCTTCGCCGCTTGCAGATCGATGCTCACCGTCGTGCGGACGCCATCGACGGTGGTGTGGACGTCCTTGATCTGCTCCTTGGTGTTGTCGACGAACACCTTGACCGCGTTGAGCATCTCCTTCTTATACGTGGCGAAGCGGCTCTCGTACTCCTCCTTCGTCTCCCATCGGAGCAGCTGGTACAAGGCCTTGGATTTTGGCGAGAGATTCTCCATGGCTTCTGTTCTCCGACGGGTGGCGAACCGGGTGTGGTGTGGGTGGGAGGGAATCTCCAGATCTGTGGATCGATTGCCTCTGATTACCAATTGTGAACTACTATCTAGATCTCACAGAAATTCTACGGAGAATAGAGATTAAACAGGAATTATTGGAGGCTGGTGACAAGGTATCAACTTGTCAATGCCTACAAGTTGTAGAGTAGGATTTCGTGGAAAGTAGAGGGCAAGTAGATCTCGAAGGTTTCAGCCGGAAAAGTACTGGACTGCTAGAAAGCTAGGGTTATGTTGACAATGGATCAATCCTCTCTTTCTCCCTTGACTCCCCCTTATATAGGAGGTGGAGCCGAGGGTTTCGTGATGTACAAGTTACAAACACCGGGGTACTCTTTGAGTCCGTCCCGTAATAGTTACAAGTCATTATTCCTAATACAACTCTATCTTTCCAAACGCATACTTCATTGGGCTTCCGAGCTTCATATTCTTCGGGTCCTGGGCCTCCAGTAAACCCTGGGTACCATCTTCGGCAGGCCCATTGGGGATGCCTATGTCAGTAGCCCCCGAGATTTTGCTTGAATCAGAGAGTTAAGGAAAATCTCCCTTATTACGATTAACACTTGATTTCTTCGAGTTACTAAAATAAATTTCATAAAACAATCATATATTGTACAGGGATACTGGTAGTTGGGGCAGGTTCATCTGACGGATCAGGTACCAGTTAACTGCTCTAGTGGAAATCCCACAAAAACCTACTTCAAGATCAAGTCCCTGGACATGATCTCGGTATACTGGCGTAGTTCAACATGTGCCGCTTAAGGTCTTACCATATGCCGAACTCCAGTCATATTTTATCGGGTACCTAACGCGTCCGTTAGGATTTTTCTTCACATCTGTTGATACGGAAAAAAGTAGCAGAGCGCATTCGGGTCCGATGCCACGCCGCGCCAACGGATCCTGAGGTCTTACCTTTGCAAAGTATTGCGGCATTCAGAGATTGAATCGCGACAGAGGCGCTCTGAGAATATATTGTCGAGTATGTTTTTCGGCTGCTGGAGTAGCACATTTATTCGAGTCATATGATGTGTCACTATATTTTTTACCTTGCCTTCCCGATGGGAGTATATGAAGAGTTATATCATAACTCGAAATATGCTCAAAATGGCTCCTTCGATTTCATCGGGTACGCGATCAGCGTTCCCGATGGGAGTTGCCCCCGAGGCTACAGCCAAGCGCTTATACTTGGTTGTAGGCTCAACTTGCATTACTTCTTCTCTTGATGTCTTCAAAATTCCGACTTCTGTTCTATCTTTATTTCATCGGGTGCGCGACCAGCGCTCCCGATGGGAGTAGCCCCCGAGGCTACAATCAAGTATTTGTACTTGGCTGTAGGCTCAACCTATCCTTTCTTTTTGAACGACCCTATATTTTTCTTTCCATGCCATCCTCTTATCAGAAGTACGAACACTTCTGATAAGAGTAGCCCCTGAGCATTTGGAAATATACTATGGATTTGATCAAAAGCTCCCGAAATTATCCTTTTTATACCATCAACATTGTCCCTGTCGCTATTTTCAAAGATGGCTAGCCGAAGCTTTCACTTCTGATGACATAAGTGCTGACGATAGCCACGACCAATGTATTGGGAAGGCGCGGGAGCTGTCATGTCGCTGACCTGTGGGCCCAAAACTCTGCGGCAGTTGACACGTTACGCAAGTGGGGACACACGTCCTCCGCTTTTACTGGCACGCACACTGTGGCGCCTGTTTAGTTACCTCCAAGTAAAAAGACTTTTGTGCACTTACAAACAAGTGTAAGGCATCGAATCCATTTCCTTTCCATTGAACGGTGCGATGAATCACTCCCTTCCTATAAAACACCTTCTTCTTCCTCATTCTTTCCTCTTCGCTGCGCCGCTCCAATCTCCTTTCTCTCTCCTTCGCCATTGCCCTCGCGCACCCTCGCGTACTCACACCACCAAACCTTCTCCTTTCACCCAAAAGTGTACTCTATGCCGCCGCGCGCGAGGCTGACGAAGCACACCGCCGCCGGCACAGACGCTGCGATGGAGGGCGCTAAGATCCATGGATGGGAGAGGTCCAAGCTCACGAACCAAGACAAGAAGAGCTTGAAGAAGCTTGGATTGGTTCAGAAGGACTCCCTCATCTTCCCCGGCGACGAGAGCGCTCCAAAACCGCCGATGGGCTACCGGGTAACATTCATTGACCATCTCATCCGCGGTCTTTCTGCCCCTATCCACGAATTCCTTCGTGGATTGCTTTTCGTTTATGGGATCCAGCTGCATCAGCTGACCCCAAACTCCATCCTCCACATTTCTATCTTCGTCACCCTCTCTGAATGTTTCCTCGGGTCCCATCCTCATTGGGGGTTGTGGAAACGTATCTTCTATCTCCGGCGGAACAACTCTCGCAGCGTCGTCTACAATGTAGGCGGCGTTTGCATCTGCGTCCGATCCGACGTAGATTATTTTGACGTCAAGTTCCCCGACTCCGTCCAAGGATGGCGCAAGAAATGACTATACATCCAAGACAAAACCATCGGCGGCCAAGAGTACGGCATTGCTCCCTTCGACAGTGTTGCCGAAATTCTGAGGCGCAAATCTTGGGATGCTGAGGCCACTGTCGAGGAAAAGGCCGCCACCGATGCTTTGATGAAGCGCATCCGCCAGCTCCAAAACACCCGCGGTGAAGAACTGTCGGGTGTCCAAATTACTGCATACTTCCTTAGGATCCGAGTGCAGCCTCTGCAGGCTCGCAAAAACCCCCTTTGAGCATACACTGGCGATGAAGACATTGACCGCCTATCCGAGGATCTTTCCACCTCTCCCTCTGTGATGTAGCGCTTGCCGTGTTGGCGGAGCCGATCGCGTGGAGCGGCTTCCTCTGTATCTTTGCTATGAGAGCAGCTGCCCTCATCTCCGTCCTTACCAGAGTGGTGTCCAGGTCCTACCATGTTGATATTGCACGAGAAATCCGGCTGGCACCCTCCATGGTAAGTATACTCCACCATGTTTACGGCGGGGAAGGGGTGTGTGTCGACCTTCATGGCGTATTGGTTGAAAATCAACCGTCCGTTTTCTATCGCCATTTGGATCTGCTGCCGCCACACCCTGCAGTCGTTGGTGGTGTGGGTGAACGTGTTATGCCACTTGCGGTATGGCTTTCCGTTCAGCTCTTGCACCGTGGGGATCTTGTGGCCTTCGGGTACCTTTATATGCTTCTCCGTGAGTAAGAGATCAAAAATCTGCTCGAGTCTTGGTCACGTCGAAGTCGAACCCTTTTGGAGGGCCTTGTGGCTTCACCCATTTGCAGGTCACGGGGCCCGTCGCTCGAGTCCATTCAGCCACTCGCTACCTCTCGATCTCCCGTAGCACCTTCATCCTCGTCCGCCTCAACCAGGGTCACCACACGCTTGAATTTGTCCCGGTAAACATCCGGGTGGCGCTGTTCATATGCCGACAGCCTTCGCACCATGTGCGCCAATGAAGGGTAGTCTCGCTTGGGAGGCCACGTCCTTAATCGATGATGAGAGACCCACCACCGCCAACTCGGTCGCTTCTTTTTCACTTACATGAGCCGAAAAACATCGGTTCCTAATGGTCCTGAAGCGCTGGACGTATTCGACACCTGTCTCCCCGCGCTTCGTCGTACTTGTGCTAGATCGGCAATACCAACCTCGGAAGCCTCCGAGTGATACTCGCTCATGGAATTGCTCTTCCAAGCTGCTTCCAAGTCCGGATGGAGTTCGGTGGCGAGGGATGTGTACCACCCGAAAGCCGATCCTGTGAGGGACTCGTGCGAAGAATCTCACACGCAACTCGTCCGATGCTGAGATCGTGCCCAGCCGTGCCAAATATCGGCTCACATGCTCGATGGAGCTGGAACCATCCGATCCACTAAACTTTGTGAAGTCCGGGAGCCGATATTTGGGTGGTAGCGGGATCAGTTCGTAGTCGTTGGGGTATGGCTTGGTGTAGCCGAACGTCTTCCTTTTCGGCATCATGCCGAACCGATCTTTCAGGATTGCACAAATCTGATCCGTTGTGATGGCTGAAGGTGTCGAACTCCGAAGATTCGCCGGGTGGCGTACTTAACCAGCCATGCTTGCTTTTCCGGTTCTAAGCCAACTGCAGGAGCTGGGCTCTGGAGGTTTGTCGGAGTGGCGTACTTAGCTAGCCACGTTTGCTTCTCGGATCGGCTCCCGATGTTCCTCCCGCCGTTCCGGAGGCCCTCGCTGTTGCAGCCCGGTTCGAGAGTGCCCAGGTGTTGCAGTCTGGTACGTATGCGCACGCGTATCCGTGCGGGATCTCCTTGGGTGCCTCAGGTAGGAATTGGTAGTCACTAGGATCACCACCAATCTTGTAGACGAGGTATGCCGATGAGTTCGGCAGTTCCGGTGCTGCCCATGCGAACGGCTGGGGCTGGAGTGGCATCTCTCCTTTAAAAGTCCCCAGAGCTGGTCCCGACGGAGAATACCGGTGGCTCATGATTTCCTGGACCACGCGCAGAGCGACACGCTCCAAAGTGTTCACCAGGCTCTCAGAGTGGCGGTGCAGCGAATGAGCCACCATGTAGTTGATTTCTGCCGCAGCGACCTGGTGCGTTCTTCGACGGGGCGGACAGGTCCACTCCATCGAGTGCGCCTTCAGGTGTGAAACCCTTCCACCGACGCCATGGGAGCGGGTTCGGTGGAAAGAGCCGATGAGTTCGGCTTCGAGGGTTGCCTTGATCTTGTCATGTTTCTTCTTGAGCTCATCAGGCAGATCCTCGTACTTGACCGGAGTGCCTTCCGCCATCTCGGATGTAGATGGCGATGTTGTGGATGTCGAAGGTTGTCCCACCGGGCGTGCCGTGAATGTGTTGACGTCGGAAACCCCCACGGCGGGCGAGAGACGGGCAACACGGTAGAGCCGGGAACAACTAGGGCTGCGGCTGGCCCCGGTCCCTCGGAGCGACGGCCCGCAAAGCCTCCTCGGTCGCACGTCCGATGCTATCGCAAGTGCGTGCCACCCGACCTATACCCGGTCGGGAAGGTGTTGATGATGCCTCGCTTAGTTTCCTGCATGGCATACACGTAAACATTAAATACGAGCCTCGATCGGCTCTCGAGGTTATCTCGTGAATCGGCTCAAAGAGCCGATCCACCCATGATTCGAACGAGGTGTCCGAATATATGGTGGTCCTGCTTGATCAAGATAAAGCTAATTAGATCTACGACGATTTAGGGTTTTCACCGCATAATCGGATCATCCTACTCACGATTGGGCCTCGCGCTCGCGCACGGTGACCGTAAGCCGATCCTAGACGGGGCCTAAAAACCAACACGAGGTTGATCCCCGGAACATCCTTTCTAGGGCTAGCAAACGTCACCCTACACGCCGCTGGATCCTCCAACCCTTTGTAGGGCCTAACTAATGCGGATGTTAAACTAATCCTTGATGAACAAGGAGCAACCGTAACGGATCAGATCTACTAAACTATGATCAAGCGGGGTGCCGCCCCTACACCGAGATAGGTGTAAGGGCGGCTAGATGTGCAAGGGTTGCATAACGAAAGCATGTAATTCAAAGAACAATGCTAACCCTAACACATCTAAGATAACTACGTTGCTCGCCATCAAAAGGCTTCAGCCACGAGCAACGCATGAACAACGTGGGCAGGCTTGTGCTGCCTAGATCGCAAGATGCGATCTAGGCAGCATGGTGCTTACCGGAGAAACCCTCGAGACGAAGGAGTTGGCGATGCGCCGAGATTTGTTTGTGTTGAACGTTGGTTGTTGTTTATTCCATAAACCCTAGATACATATTTATAGTCCAGCGGACTTTCTAACGTGGGAGATCCCCACCGTGTACGAGACAAACTCTAACTAACCGACAGGTATCCTAATATGTTACAGATACACAGGCAAACTAGCCCAAACTTTACATGTAAGGCCGATTCACGTATTTCTTCTATATATATTCTTCAAGCCCACCTTGATCGCGGCCCACCTCTGACTCGGTCAAATTCTGGTGATAACACGATGCTGACGCTGAAGACCAACGCGTAAAAGCTCGGGTCGAGATCTTGTGTCGGCTTTCCCAACAAAGCGGTAGCACCTTTTGGGCAGACATGGCCCGTAGCCACCAAATTGTACGGTTCCAAGATCGCGCTTCACAGGTCCGAGACTTTTTGCAATCCTGTGCCGACATTTTGGCCATGATATATAAGGCGATGTTTCCTCGAAACCCACAACCTGCGGGTCTTCCTCAGTTGATGGATAAATTCAAAAGCGTAGAGCAGATCCATAATTTTGTGAAGGTTCAACTGGTAGCTGGCGCCAGGTTTGCCTTGATTGTGCTGAAGAATTGCTACCCGAAGTTAAGCTTGAAGAACATTGTCAGTATCTGCCATGCCAAAGTGAGGGAGAGAAGGCAGCACGTCGACAGGATCAATGAGAAAATAACTTCCACAACTGAAGATATGATTGACGATCTTTTGCGGATGGATGCTGACTTTTTTCGAGAGCACCATTATGCTGGCGCCTTGGATGTTCCTACCGGAGCCAATAGAATAAGTATTGATAGCTTGATTTAGATTTCCACTCCTTCTGCTGCATTCTAATAAATCTGTATGTTGCTTGAATTGTATATACATTGAAGCAAAACGTATGTAAAGATGATGTATATTTTTACTTTCTCTAGCCCCCGAGAATTTCGGTGGCTATTGTGTTTATATTTATTGTTTTGCGAGGTGTTTAAACCAAGGAAAATATCTTGCAAGTTGTATATTGTAAGAATTTCTATATGTATAGAATTTTCCGGGTTATAATCCCTCGAGCTGTCGAAGAAAAAGATGTATATCACCAATATCTTTACTATATTGCAGCACCGCGAGCCCGCCTCATTAAAAACCTTTCAGCCCCACTCGGTGCCCTGAAAGGAAAAGAGTGCGTCTGAAAACTCGTGGGCGTTTCATTACATTGTATGTTTACATGTAGAACTATATTTTTGACTTATGCGTAAAAACGCCTAAGCTGCGCCACGTTCCAAGGGTTTGGTTCTGTGACCCCTTCTTCTTGTCCTTTATTCTGTATGCTACTCCTGCGATCACTTCGGTGACGATGAATGGGCCAACCCAGGGTGACTCGAATTTTTCATGGCTGTCTTGCGTGAGCCGAAGAACTAGGTCACCAACTTGAAAAGATCTTGGTCGCAAACATCGACCGTGGTAGTTCTTCAAGTCCTGCTGATACTTGTTTACTCTTGACAACACCTCATCTCGAGCTTCGTCGAGTGCATCGACATCGTCCTCCAATGCCTTTCTCGAGGTTTCTTCATCGAATTCGGCCACTCTCAGAGAATTGTGTTCTATTTCTATCGGGAGCACTGCCTCAGCTCCATGAACCAGAAAAAACGGAGTTTCTTGTGTCGCTTTATTGGGTGTTGTCCGTATGCTCCATAGTACGCTAGGCAATTCTTCTGGCCAGGTGTGTCGAGCTTTTTCCAGAGGTGTTAGCAGCCGTTTCTTGATACCATTGCAGATGATACCGTTTGCTTTTTCGACTTGGCCATTGGTTTGCGGGTGTGCCACCGACGCGAAGTGTAGTTTGATCCCTACCTCCGCACAATACGCCTTAAACTCCTTGGAGGTGAAGTTGCTGCCGTTGTCTGTGACGATGCTGTGAGGGACGCCGAACCGAAAAACTAGGCCTTTGATGAAGCTTACCACCGAAGCTGCGTCTGCCGATGTTACTGGCACTACCTCAATCCACTTGGTGAACTTGTCGACAGCTACGAGCATATATACGTATCCTCCTGGCCAGGCTTTGTGCAACTTCCCTACCATGTCGAGACCCCATTGTACGAAAGGCCACGACAAAGGTATTGGCATCAGCTTGGCTGCCGGAGAATGGGGTTTTTCCGCAAACCTTTGGCACGCATCGCAGGTCCGTACAATATATTTCGCGTCTTCTACTGTAGTTAACCAATAAAAACCCGCCCTGAAAACTTTGGCTGCTATTGCTCGGCTGCTTGCATGATGGCCACATACTCCTTCGTGTACATCCTTTAATATTATTCTTCCTTCTTCGGGTGTTACGCACCGCTGCAATACTCCCGATATGCTTCGCTTGTATAGCTCTCCTTTGACCACAGTAAAAGCTTTGGACCGTCAAATAACTCGCCTTGCTTCTACTGGATCTTCGGGTATTTCTTTCCTTAAGATATATGCTATGTAAACCTGCATCCAAGGAACTTGCACTACCATCACCTCATGTGGCTCCTCTTCATCTCCCGATATATTTGCTTCTAATTGTATTGGAGCCCCCGAGTTTTTCTCAAGCTTCTCCTTTTTCTTTGGCTGTTTCTTCGCCTTTATTGATCTTTCATTTATCTCCTCCCAAAATACGCCGGGTGGTATTGCTAAACATTGCGACCCGATGTTCGCCAAAGCATCGGCTTCATCGTTGCTGAGTCTGCTGATATGATTCACTTCACACCCATCAAAGAGTTTCTCGAGTTCATTGTATACCTCCTTGTATGCTATCATGCTGTCATTGACTGCGTCGCACTGGTTCATCACCTGTTGAGCCACCAGTTGGGAATCGCCGAAGATTTTTAATCGGGTTGCACCGCATGCCTTTGCCATCTTCATTCCATGGATGAGTGCTTCATACTCTGCCTCATTATTAGATGCGTTAGGAAACGTCATCTGCAGCACATATTTCATCTTATCTCCTTGAGGTGACACTAATATCACGCCTGCTCCAGCTCCTTCTAGCCTTTTGGACCCATCGAAGTTCATGGTCCAGGTTCTCGACAAATCCGGGGTCCCGTGTTTTGCAGCTCCAACCACTCTGCGACAAAGTCTGGTAAGATCTGCGACTTTATTGCTTTTCTTTTTTCATACGTGATGTCCCGAGGGGAAATTTCTATTCCCCAAAGGGAGACACGACCCGTAGCCTCTGGGTTATTTAATATGTTTGATACAGGCGCCTCGTTGACCACTATTATCGGATGTGCCGAAAAATAGTGTCGCAATTTTCTTGCAGTTGTAAACACTCCATATGCCAACTTCTGATACTGCGGGTACCGCTGTTTTGAAGGCGATAAAACTTCACAATTACCGCCTCTGAACTCCATGAAGTTTTCCTTCTTGCTCTCGTTCGACCACAAGTACCGTGCTGACCACCTGAGGCGTGGCTGCAATATATAGCAAGAGAGGTTCCTTTTCCTTAGGCGCCACCAATATTGGAGGTGTCGAGATTGTGCGCTTGAGGTCCTCAAAGGCTCTGTCTACTTCTTCGTTCCACTCGAACTTTTCTCCTTGCTTGATCAAGGCATAGAATGGCAACGCCTTTTCTCCCAGCCTGGCGACGAATCTTCTTAAAGCCGCGACTCGCCCAGTTAGCTGTTGTATTTCCTTTAGCTTGGTTGGCTTCCGCATTGTTACGATGGCTTGAATTTTCTCTGGGTTAGCCTCGATTCCTCTTGCTGACACCAGAAACCCGAGAAGTTCTCCTGCAGGGACGCCAAAAGAACTTTTTGTCGGGTTCAGCTTGAGGCAGAATCTATCGAGATTGTCGAAAGTTTCCTTGAGGTCCTCGATCAAGGTTGATCCTTGCTTTGTTGTTATGACGACATCGTCGATGTACACTTGAACGTTCTTGCCAATCTGTGTGGCGAGACACTTCTGCATCATTCGTTGATATGTTGCTCCCGTGTTTTTTTAACCCGAAAGGCATTGTTCTGTAGCAGAACACGCCATAGGGTGTTATGAAAGCTGTTTTGACTTCATCTTCTTCTTTTAGTCGGATCTGGTTGTAACCAGAATATGCGTCCAGGAAGGAAAGACGTTCACAGCCTGTCGTGGAGTCGATAATTTGATCGAACCTCGGGAGGGGAAAGTGATGCTTTGGACAATGTTTATTGAGACACGTGAAGTCGACGCACATGCGAAGGACCTCTGTGTTTTTCTTCGGGACCAGCGCTGGGTTAGCTACCCACGTGGCTTCTGTGTGTAACTCCTTGATAAATCCTGCTTCTCTGAGTCGATTAATTTCTGACAGCATAGAGAAACTACTTTGGATCCCCGACAACCATGACATTTTCTCAACGAAATCTACTTTTGATCTTTGCGGTTTGGTTCCGAAAAACGCCGCAAAGGTTGTTTAACTGGTCTGGCCATTGAATCCAAATTAAGAGGGTGGTCGGCAAGTTCCCTGGGTACTCCTGGCATGTCAGCTGGACACCATGCGAAGATTTCCCAGCGCTCACGGAGGAACTCGACAAGCGCGCTTTCCTATGCGAGATCCATGTTTGTTGCAATAGCTGTCGTTTTCTTGGGATCTGTCGGGTGAATCTGCACTTCCTTCAAATTTTTGGTGGTATCAAAGGTTGGTTCCTTTAGCGGCCTCCCGCCATCTGGCAGCACGTCATAATCAGTTGTTAGCCTTGACGCCATATATTCTGCTTGCATCCCGAAAGTTTCTGACCGAATTCAATCCGATGCATGCTTGGTTCTTTTTCTTTGGCTATGTCTACCTCTTTTGGGTGTTTGACGTAAGAGGCCCAAAGTTCTTTTGCCAAGCAAGCACTTTCTCGAACTTAGAGAAAAACTCGAAATTTTTCACAAAAAACCGGTATAACTGGGGTTAGTTAAACATTTTCCGGATTGTTCGTTTTCGGTTTCTTTCCTGTCCTTCGTGTGCTCAAATCCTATCCGTGTCGCACTTATCCGCTAGCGCGAAACTGCCTTTTACTGTGATTGGGCCATTGGGTCCAGGGAGTCCCCACAACAAGTACGTATAGTGTGGTACCGCCATAAATCTGGCATACACGGGTCGTCCTAGCAGAGCATGATACTGTGACGGGAAATCCACAACTTCGAATTCCAGCTTCTCTCTTCTGTAGTTTTTTCGGGTTCCAAACTGAATGTCGAGATTGATCTTTCCCAATGGATAACTTGGCTTATCCGGTGTAATACCATGGAAACGCGTGTCGATTGGTGTTAAATTCGCCAAGGATATATTCCTCTTCTTCAATGTATCTGCATACATGAGGTTTAAACTGCTGCCTCTATCTATGAACACTCGTGAAACGTCGAATCCTGCGATCACCGCCGGCAGGATCAAAGCTGATTGCCCTGGTCGAGGGACTTGCTGCGGGTGGTCCGCTATGGTGAAGCCGATGTCCTGCCCCGACCAATTCAGGTATTCAATTGTTGGTGGAGGCATCTTTTCTACCATAAAGACTTGTCGCGAAATTACTTTTTGAGCTCTATTGGATGGCCTGCCCTTCTGAATCATCGAGACCTCCCCATTGGTGTTGATATAAGGACCATTCATTGGAGTTGCCGCTAATTGTAACTGGTGTCGATTTTAGTCCATGATTGCAGGTGGAGGTGGGAGGTGGATCTCACTCCTTGGCCCCTGGGGGTTCCTGTTTGCTGCCTGTGCGTTGGCATGCCCTGCGTACCTATGCAGTGCCTGGAAAGTTCAGCAATCCTTCTGCAGATGCCTCGACTGCCTCTTTCCGTTGTTGTCGAGAAAGAAGTGCATTTGGCATGGTCCGTTCAACATATCTTCGGGAGATACATACGGCCTTTGGAACCTTGGTCCATTATTTTGCCTGCTAGGACGGGGACTGTCCCTGTAATCACTACGCTGTTCACCGCTCTTTTGATAATCATCTCGATTGTTACCTCCATTGGTTCCTCGGAAGCTAGCCGATATTTGGCCGGTACCGTCATAATCTGAAAACTGGCGAGAAAAACGTCATCTATTTTGAATATTTCGGTTACGATCATCCTCATGCGACCTATGCTGTTTGTTGTGAACATCATCTTCTCCATCTACCCAGCGATTCGCTATTTCCATGAGCGCCGCTATTGTTTTCGGATTAGTCCTTCCCAATTCCTCGACTAAGTCCTTCCTTCGGATCCCAGCAACAAACGCGTCTATCTCTCTTTCGTCAGATATGTTTTCTGCCGAATTTTTGATAATGTTCCACCTCTGGATGTACGTCCTCATTGACTCATCATACTTCCGTCTGCAGGACCTCAGCTGCTCTATCGACCCAGGTTTCTTGCATGTGGATAAGAAGTTTTTTACAAACATGTCCTCGAAAGTTTCCCAACTGTCGATGGATCTAGGTGGTAACTTTTTTATCCATGATCGCGCTGCCCCGCTTAAGTGTACCTGGATGCTCTGCATAGCAGTTGCTTTGGTTCCACCCGTCAGTTTTACTATCTCCAGGTAATCGACCAACCAGTCCGCAGGATCTTGCAAACCGTCGAACTTCTTATAGTTGTCGGGCAACTTGAATCCAGACGGGACCCGAGTTTTACGAACTCGTCGGGTAAAGCAAGGGAGCCTGCACATATCCTCCTCATCTACCTCTGGTGAATGTCGACGTTCTCTCCTTCTTGTCGCGCTCTGTCAACTCGCTCATGTGTTGTTGTATCTCTTGCCGTGCCCGTTCTTGGAGGATCTTGTACCACCACTGTGGGTCGTGGACTATTTTGCCTTGCAGCACCTTCGGGAGGTGTGCTTGTACTTGCGAATGCTGTCCCCATGACTCCGACTCCTGCCATAGCCATGTTATACAACGCTTCTCTTGGATCTCCAGGAGGTGGCCTGTTTGCCAATATAAAGGCCTGTGTCGCCATGTACCCAGCTTCCGGTGTTTTGGGGATAATGTTCCCTCTTATGTCTATTGACATAAAAGACATGTCGAGGTTTTGGATCAGATGCTCCCTCTCGGCTTCAGGTATGTTTTGCAGCCAAGATCTTCCCCTATTGCGGGCGTCTCTGTGATTATCTCCCGAAGTTCCTGATTGTCGACTCAACTCGGCTCTTTGCCTGCTTGATGCGGAAGCTGCGGCTCTCCTCTTTTCAAGTTCAATTCTCTGTTTTTCGAGTTCTCGTCCAGCACGGGCGAGTTTATATTGGTATGCTTGCAACTCTTCAGCTGTGACGGTCGTATTCATCGGCTCTGTGCCGTCCATGGCTTTTGCCACTCTATCCCAAGCTGCTTGTGAAAGTTGCACCATCTGTCGCGTTGCAGGCCCGACATATTTGGTGCCTAAACCTCGCATAAGGTCAACGGGATCGATGTATGGGTTTCCCGCATCATCGAAAGCCTCTGACGTTTCTGCCTCTGGTCGACTTGACTCTCCAATTACACAGACTTGATGATATTTTGGAGTTTGGTTTTCTTCAAGATCGGTGACACCGTCGTATAGATCGGCGAGGACCTCTTGAACAGAAGTAGATCTGTCGATGAAATTGAAACTATCGACACTGTCTGAGTCGCTGCTTATATTTGAGTCCGCAGATGACCCGAAGGACATGCTGCTGAAGATCTTGACGAGCTCTCCGCTTGAGGCGAGCCTGGCGGAACTTGGTGGCGAGATCTCTTCTTCGCCTGACTCGAACGATGATGACGATCCCGAGAAATCGGAATCGACCACGATCGATCCCGAAGAATCCGGTATCGTGAGACGGTGAAATCCCTCCTTCCCAACGCGGAAGTGGAACCTTCCGAACGTCATCTCCATGGGCTCCTCCAGATACGCATATGCATCCACACGGGAGGGCGGGTGAGGAACAAAATCGACTAGACCAGTTTCGATCTGTTTACCTCTATCCATCGCGTTGCTTGCTACCGAAGATGTTGTCGACATTACCGAAGATGTTGATGATGCCATCGAGATCGTCTCCTTGTCGCCTCTAATTCCCACAGACGGCGCCAATTGACAAGGTATCAACTTGTCAATGCCTACAAGTTTTAGACTAGGGTTTCGTGGAAAGTAGAGGGAAACTAGATCTCGAAGGTTTCAGCCGGAAAAGTACTCGACTGCTAGAAAGCAAGGGTTATGTTGACAATGGATCGATCCGCTCTTTCTCCCTCGACTCCCCCTTATATAGGAGGTGGAGCTAAGGGTTTCGTGATGTACAAGTTACAAACACCGGGGTACTCTTTGAGTCCGTCCCGTAATAGTTACAAGTCATTATTCCTAATACAACTCTATCTTTCCAAATGCATACTTCATTGGGCTTTCGAGCTTCACATTCTTCGGGTCCTGGGCCTCCAGTAAACCCCGGGTACCATCTTCAGCAGGCCCATTGGGGATGCCTATGTCAGCTGGCTGCAACCAACCAACCACCCCTTCAGCCAGTTCTCCACGGCACTGCCGTTCGAATTACAACTCATCAAATACACGACAACCCGTCTGGATGCTAAGCATCACCCTTTTATAGCTCTCCTACGGTTCACGTGACCCAGTGGCCATCTGCCAACCAGGACGGCGCCCGCTTGTCTCGATTGGGCCGGCCCATGGTTGGATCGCTATCTTCTGTTGTACCGAACTCCCTCTTAGGTGTAGCTGGACCGCTGACAGAATAGCTCAGCGACGATGTCTTTGATGGGAATTGGATGGGGAGCGACATAGTTGGCGATAATAGCTCGTATACGACGCCTGTGAGCAGCAAAATAGCCACGACCCGCACATGGTGTAACGATCATTTCACTTATTTGTGATATTTAAGGAGTGTGGAATTAGGTTTAGCGGCTCTAGGACCCACTCAGTTTCCACGGGCGAGTCAAACCTGCCCGACCGAACGAGCACCGACCGACCGTGCCTGAGCGTGCCCTTTGAGCCTGATGGTGCGTGCCCCGGCAATGGAGCTATCCTACTCCTGGGCATCGCATTCCTTCTCGGCGGAATCTGTGGTGAGTCAAATCAAACCCTAGTCGCATTCCCCTCCGAATTCAGGCCCGAATCTGACCTACTCGCGTCCGATTTTGCCCGATTTGCTGCCAGATTTTTAGCGGTGGCAGGAGCAGCCTGGTACAACGTGGGTCACCCTGAAGTATATGGAGCCGGTAGAGTCAAATTCGAGGTAATCCATCACTCTCGGTCTGATTTTGGTTTCGATTAGAGCTCGTTCGCTTCTAATTCGTCACATTACCCACCATTGTTAAAACAGGGGAGATGACCGGCGTAGCGTCGAATTGACAGCTAGATAATTTATGTCTAAGGCCAAGCTAGTTGATGGTAGCTTGGAACGTAGAGCACGATATATTAGTTAGTTGGGATGTTGAATTTGTATAGATCGATGCACCAAACCTAGTGAACCAAGAAGAGAAAGTGGTGAGGAATGTTGTGGAGAAATGAGGGGAGAGTATTCCTTGGGGTCCAGAGCAAAGAAGTGACATTGCTACGGTTCGAAGAATGGATGGGCGAGTATGCGAGAATGGAGGATAGTGAAGCGCTTGTTGATGAAATTGATCGGCAAGACGGCTGGACAAGCAAACATGCTACATTTCTTGCCGAGATGGTTGATCTGAAATCAAATTCGAGGGTTATATATGTGTCATCAAAGTTGGTTATGCAGATTGCAAATGATGATTGGACTAATACCCATTGTAACCGAAGTGACAGTGTTAGCCAATGATGCACAAGAGGGATGTGATAGTGCTTCAAATGTGGCTGATGTTGACTGGAATTATGTACAACTGCAAGACCGTACTGCTTTGTTCATTGCTCCAATGGCTGACACTGAGATGGCCAAAAAGTTTGAAATTCCATTAGATGATAAAGACAAAGAGAAGGAGAAGGAGAGGGATGGGGCTAATGCGGTTGCTGGTTCTAAAGATGTGTATCTAGAGTTGATGAAGGAAGCTGTTGATGATGTAGATGATGACAATGATGATTAGCTGATAAATGTATATGACAAAGACAACCCTATAATTGAAGTAGGAAAGTTTTTTCCAACTATGTATGAGTTTAGGATGTGTTTCAGGACTTTTAAAATGAAGAGGGAGTTTGACACCAAGACTCTATGAACAGATACAAAGAAATTTTATGCGAAGTGCTGAGGCTTTGATGGGGGTGCCAAGCCTTGCAAGTGGTACATTTCTGCTATACGCCAACTTGATGGAAGTACCATCAGGGTTAATCAAATCCGACATGAGCATACTTGTATTACTACTTCACAGAATGTATCAACCATGACATCATAGGCCTGGGTTGCTGATAGGGCAAAGGTGTCCGATCTTTTGATGAGACGAGGATAGATCGATATGTTGGTGAAGTTCGTGCTTGACGATTTGACTGCAGGTGCAAAGCTCGTGCGCCAATGCAATCGCTAGGACAATCTCCGGGAGTTACTGATCTTACGGATGCACGATCAGCCTGACCAAAAGATCTTAATTCCTACCTGAAATCGAGAACAAGTAAGAACTAATAATGCAATAAGTATATTGATTTGTACTTCCACCGACGATAGTCAATGAAGCACTCGTTCCTTATAGACCGTTCCTTGTTAAAAAAAGAGTTCACGCATAGGTGCGGGTTTTGTTGGATTCAGAGTAGGGTTTTTCCTTCGGTGTCTGACTCTCTCCAAAACCCCCAATAGTGGTTACCATATATGCCCCCCATCCCACACCGGAGGAGTCTTTTCTCGGTTGAAAAAAAGAGAGGTGTCGGAGCAAAGCTAGGGGTGTCCGAGAAATCTCAGCATGCAGAATCTGTCTTTGTCGGTAGCGTATCTTTGGTCGTACTTTCCATTGCCATTGATTCGACAAGACAATACATAGGACTGCTATAGCTAGATGGCGCTAGGATGCGGCTATAAAGCTGCTACTTCTACATCTTATTCGGAAGAAGTGCTATTGTAGGAAAATGGAGATGGATAGAAGCGTTTTTAATGGTGGAAACATCTTTAAACCTACGAGTGTTTTAATTGTTTCATGTAAATTTTGGATTTTTCATTAATTAAAACTACTCCCTCGGATTCATATTACTTGATGCTAATATGGCTGTATCTAGACGCATTTTAGTTGTAGATACATCCATTTTAGCATCAAGTAGTATAGATCGGAGATATTGTTAATATGATGAGAGTGTTCATTGATCATAATCCTGTCAGAGATATTGTGCCTTATGTGCCACTTGACTTGCGAAGCATTTTCTTGAAGTCTGAATCTATCAAGACAAGTTCTTCAGTTGCAGTGTTTGGGCCAGTAATTCCACTAGATATGGTTTGGAGCAAGATCTTTTCTTCTTGGTTGCCTGACCTCATGACTACTTCTGTCCCAATTGCTTTTCGCTCCTGCTCCTTTGCCACAATTGTTCAAACAAAACGAAGCTGGGCTGATGCATTTCAACAGTTCAATGACTTGATTGTGCCCAGGACAACCCAGCCTCCTAGCTGTTGTCGCCCTGCTCGCAGAATGGTAGCAAGATCTTTGAATTTCTCTGTTGAGGACGATGTTGTTGGAAACGCTGGTGAAATTAGTCTGCCACATGTTTTTGCCTCTTCTCCTGCTAGTACAGCTCAACAGAAAAAAGAGGGAAGGCAAAGAAATATGACACCCCCCTGGTGGACACGTCAGTGCGTCGTTGTACGCGTAGTATGATCAAAAACAATGGCTATCGTCCTGCCCCTATCTCGGATGGTGGGAGGTCCAATGCTAAGCATGCTAAGACACAGACGAAGGAAGTGAAGGGCAAAGAAAAGAAGATGGCAGGGAACTTGGAGAAGGAGGAACCTGAACTGCCTTGAACTCCAATTCATGTCCTTCAAGCAATTGGTGTCGGCCTAGGTATTGATCTTGCGAAGTTAACAAAGGAGAAGCTTAATGCATCTCCTTCAGTGGTCAAGAAGCTGCCTCCTTCTGATGATTAGTTTGCTCATCAAGTCTATGGCAGAGGGATCCTTTTCCCTTATGTCAGTCTGTTTTTGGTGCTTTTGGGCATGGACTAGCTTGTGTCATGGTTATTACTTTTGTGTTGCTTATCTGAATAGTCTTGAACAGTCCTTGGGTTGTATGACTTATGCTATGCATTGGGTCAATATGGTTATATTTCCTCAAGTTTTTAATGCATATTAAAACTTATAGAAAGTGGAGGGTTCTCTGTTGGAATGTGCGAGGCCTTAACACTGAATCTAGGCAGAGAGCTGTTCATGCAAAGATTGAGGAGAGTGAATGTTCTATTATCTGCCTTCAAGAGACAAAGTGTGATCTTTTTGATCAGAGATTCATTAGAAAGTTTATCCCCAAGCGCTTTGATGCTTTTGCTTATTCTCCCTCTGTGGGTGCATCCGGTGGTATTCGAGTTTTGTGGAATTCTGCAATGTTTAATGGCAGCTTGCAACAGATAGAACGCTTTGCAGTTTCAATTCAGTTTACGTCTATTCATAATTCTGAAGTTTGGAGCCTCACAACTGTATATGGGCCTATCGTCGTGGTGAACAGACAGATGCCATAGGATGGCTTAAGTTGGGGCCGAATGGACGCTAGAGGATTCGGGGGAGGGTTTGTGATTAGATGGGATGAACTTTCAGATGGTTTCCTCAAGCACTTAGCCAAGGCTAGAGGTTGAAGAAGAAAGACATAAGGAAGAACTCGCTCTAGATCACTTTCTTCATTGATTTCCACAGGTTACAGGTTTGTGCTTACAGGATCTCTCTCTCTATCTTCCGCGCCCGTGAAGGAGGCTGCCCCCTCTCCTTATATAGGGGAGAGGGTGGCTTACAGGGGAAGAAACCCTAATGGCATCTTTGACTAGACAAACTACTTTACAAAGTTACTTTAATCATAGATGACACCGGGGTCTTCTTTAAACAGAGAGGCTGACGTCTTCCGGCTTCTTTCATCGTCATCCTCCTCTTTATCGTCATGCCTTCGTATAAAGCTTCTTTGCTTAGCTCATCTTTGTCCTCTAGCTCTAGAGAGAATCTTTGACCAGTCCTGCCGACATGCTCTTCTTTCCGGCATCCCGGTGTCTTCTTTACCCGGTTCCGGTATACCCCTCTTGGGGATACCGGCATAGTTTTACTTAGCCAAACTCTTATCTTGTGCTCCGGTATGAACATTAAACCGGTATCCTGATGGCCTAAACCATCCGGTTTGGCATGCCTTTGGCATACCGGGGGTCATCCCCCCAACATTAGTCCCCGAAGCTGGTATAGTCTGGCGGATTCTATCCAACAGACCATGCCAGGTTCTCACGTCTTTGGATACCGGTTTAACTTATCCGGCGCCTGGCTTTGATCCGGCATCTTTGCCCGGACTCCTGTTCTCTCTCATTGCAAGGCATTTTCCGGTACCTTATTCTCCGGCATCTTAGTCATTAAATACCTCCTCGGCGAAGTCGAGAATATATCGGGCCCCGCGCCTGTCAGGGACATGCGCACTGTGACTGACGCGTCAGTGTCAGGGGTCACTTCCCTTCGGCTTCCGCACGCGTATTAATTGCTTCACAGCGGATCCCAACCACCCCTCTGGATCCGTGTGTGCCTCCCTATGGCTTCCCGTTATTACGCGTGTATCGCCGCGCCGCGTGGCGTCCCGTGGAGCGAACCGTCGCGGCCCAGCGGTTTTCGGCCCACTTCTCTCTCTTTCTTTATAAGGGGAAATCGCCCCTTCTTCTTCCTCTTCTCGCATTCCCCACTTCTTCGCGCACAGTGCCGTTTCTCTCTGCGCCTTCGCCGCTTCGTTCGCCGCTCGAGCTCCGCCGTCCGGCGGACTCCCGCTATTGCTCTGCCGAAGGTCGCCGAACTTCGCCGCGCGAGGTACCTCTGTGGTGCTCCTCTTGTGGTCGCAGCATTGGTGTTTCCTCAAGCCCTTTTCCACCTCACCGTCGACGGACTTCCTCGCCAACAGCAAGCTCGTCAACCCACCGGCGAACCTCTTCCTCTGCGACTCCGCCGCCTCAGGTTAGGCCTAAACTGGATTTGCCCCTCTTTTGCTTGCTTTCTAGATCTTGAGTTGGTTGCGTATTTACTTCTTCTTTTCTTTGCCTTTTCTCTCTTTCGTAGATCTTCGCGCGGGGGTAGATCGTGGGATTCTTGTTTCTCTACTCCAAATTTCATGTCTGGCGAGGAATCTTCCTCCACCTCTTCTTCTGCTTCTTCTTCCGCTAGCTGGCGTAGCAAATCCTCCGACGGATTAACCGCTGATCTTGTCCAAATGGACACTGATTCCGGCAGCAACCAAGATACCGGTAGCTCTAGCGAAGCTTCCGGCGCAGATTCCTCCGGTATCACCCGCGGGGCCTGGATGGGCTCCAACGTTAGTCAGTACGAGATCGACTGGCTTTACCGGTCCAGGAGGATTCCGGAAGGAGTATCCTGCCGGCTTCCTCGCGACGAGATCGAACCGGTGCCTGAACCCGGTGAACGCGTCGTCTTTCTCGCTCACTTCGAGCGCGGCTTCGGCCTTCCCGTCTCTGATTTCTTCCGGAGATTCCTCGATTTCTATAAACTCCAACCTCATCATCTTCCCGGCAATGCCATTTTCTACCTCTCTTGCTATGCCACCTTCATGGAGGCTTATATCGGCATTCGTCCCACTCGCGAGACGTTTGCCCGTTTCTTTGCTCTTCGGATCAACTCCGTTCAGGGCAAGGAAATTCCTAAACCCAAACCCCCCGTACAATGCGGGTCTTGCATCATCGGCTCCCGCCAAGGGAGCCCTTTTTCAAGTTTTCCGGTCTCGAGTCATGCCGGCTATGGCAAGGGACCTTCTTCTACGTGAAGAACAACGGCGCCGCGGACCTCATCGACCTGCCGCCTTTTAACCCGGCGCCGCCCACGAGGGCCAACTGGAGCTACAATCCAAAGGAGTCTCACATAGAGACCAACCGGATTATATGCTTCATGAAACAGCTGATGAAGGACACCGACATCTGCTCTGATGATATTATCCACGCCTTTATCTCGCGCCGGGTGCTTCCTCTTAAGCGCCGCATGCATAAGATGAGCGAGATGTACGGTCCTGGTGATCCTACCAAGATCACCGGAATCCCTCTCAGCAAGAAGGACATCGTCCTCAAGGTTAGGCAGATCTGCCAGACTGCCATGCCGGAAGACTGGGAATGGGGCCTTCGGCCTCTCAGTTCCACTAATCCTCCGACCCAAGAAGTAAGAAATTACGCAACTCGGGTCGGTGTACCGGTAACTTTTGCATTGTGACTAATCCTTTTTTCTCTTTTGCTTTTCAGGCCAAGGACCGCTTCCCCGGAATTGAATCTGACCGGCGAGGCCCTTGCCGGAAGCATGGTCTAGACAAATTCGACCCGGACCCCGTCATCCATTGGCAGGATCTGAAGATGGGCCGGACTCCAGCCTCGCGCCTCGGCAAATTCCCGCCGGAACCATCCGGTTCGTCTGACGACCTGACCTTGCTTGAGGTAGTTCTTCTTTTTGACCTCTCATATTCTTCTGTTATTGTTCCTCTGTAGATGTTCCCTCAGCCAACATCAACCCACAGGTCCATGAGCACGCCACCCCCTGATGGCGTGTATTTCACACGTTCGTTGGGCAACCCCAAGAGGAAGGTATGATGCGCACAGCAGCAAGTTTTCCCTCAGAAAGAAACCAAGGTTTATCGAACCAGGCGGAGCCAAGAAGCACGTTGAAGGTTGATGGCGGCGGGACGTAGTGCGGCGCAACACCGAGATTCCGGCGCCAACGTGGAACCCGCACAACACAACCAAAGTACTTTGCCCCAACGAAACAGTGAGGTTGTCAATCTCACCGGCTTGCTGTAACAAAGGATTAACCGTATTGTGTGGAAGATGATTGTTTGCAGAGAAAACAGTAAAAACAAGTATTGCAGCAGATTTGTATTTCAGTATTAAAGAATGGACCGGGGTCCACGGTTCACTAGAGGTGTCTCTCCCTTAAGATAAAAGCATGTTGGGTGAACAAATTACGGTCGGGCAATTGACAAATAGAGAGGGCATAACAATGCACATACATGACATGATAAGTATAGTGAGATTTAATTGGGCATTACGACAAAGTACATAGACCGCCATCCAACTCGCATCTATGCCTAAAAAGTCCACCTTCGAGGTTATCGTCCGAACCCCCTCCGAGTATTAAGTTGCAAAGCAACGAGACAATTGCATTAAGTATGGTGCGTAATGTAATCAGCAACTACATCCTCGGACATAGCGCCAATGTTTTATCCCTAGTGGCAACAGCACAACACAACCTTAGAACTTTCTATCATCGTCCCGTGTGTCAATGCGGGCATGAACCCACTATCGAGCATAAGTACTCCCTCTTGGAGTTAAGAGTAAAAACTTGGCCAGAGCCTCTACTAGAAACGGAGAGCATGCAAGATCATAAACAACACATGTATAATAACTTGATAATTAACATGACATGGTATTCTCTATCCATCGGATCCCGACAAACACAACATATAGAATTACAGATAGATGATCTTGATCATGTTAGGCAGCTCACAAGATCCAACAATGAAGCACAATGAGGAGAAGACAACCATCTAGCTACTGCTATGGACCCATAGTCCAGGGGTGAACTACTCACTCATCACTCCGGAGGCGACCATGGCGGTGTAGAGTCCTCCGGGAGATGAATCCCCTCTCGGCGGGGTGCCGGAGGAGATCTCCAGAATCCCCCAAGATGGGATCGGCGGCGACGGCGTCTCGCATAGGTTTTCCGTATCGTGGTTTTTCGCATCGGGGTTTCGCGACGGAGGCTTTAAGTAGGCGGAAGGGCAGAGTCGGGGGCTAACGAGGGGCCCACGCTATAGGTCGGCGCGGCCGGGGCTTGGGCCGCGCCGCCCTATAGCTTGGCCACCTCATGGCCCCACTTCGTGTGTTCTTCGGTCTTCGGAAGCTCCGTGGAAAAATAGGGCCCTGGGTCTTCGTTTCGTCCAATTCCGAGAATATTTACGTTACTAGGATTTCTGAAACCAAAACAGCAGAAACGAGGACTGGCGGTTCGGCATCTTGTTAATAGGTTAGTTCCAGAAAATGCACGAATATGACATAAAGTGTGCATAAAACATGTAGGTATCATCAATAATATGGCATAGAACACAAGAAATTATCGATACGTCGGAGACGTATCAAGCATCCCCAAGCTTAGTTCTGCTCGTCCCGAAGCGAGTAAAACGATAACAAAGATAATTTCTGAAGTGATATGCCATCATAACCTTGATCATACTATTTGTAAACATATGTAGTGGATGCAGCGATCATAACAATGGTGATGACATGAGTAAACAGGTGAATCATATAGCAAAGACTTTTCATGAATAGTACTTCAAGACAAGTATTAATAACTCTTGCATAAGAGTTAACTCATAAAGCAATAAATCAAAGTAAAGGCATTGAAGCAACACAAAGGAAGATTAAGTTTCAGCGGTTGCTTTCAACTTGTAACATGTATATCTCATGGATAATAGTCAACATAGAGTAATATAACAAGTACAATATGCAAATATGTAGGAATCAATGCACAGTTCACACAAGTGTTTGCTTCTTGAGGTGGAGAGAGATAGGTGAACTGACTCAACATAAAAGTAAAGAGAATGGTCCTTCAAAGAGGAAAGCATCGATTGCTATATTTGTGCTAGAGCTTTTATTTTGAAAACATGAAACAATTTTGTCAACGGTAGTAATAAAGCATATGAGTTATGAAAGTTATATCTTACAAGTTGCAAGTCTCATGCATAGTATACTAATAGTGCCTGCACCTTGTCCTAATTAACTTGGACTACCGGATCTTTGCAATGCACATGTTTTGACCAAGTGTCACAATGGGGTACCTCCATGCCGCCTGTACAAAGGTCTAAGGAGAAAGCTCGCATTTTGGATTTCTCGCTCTTGATTATTCTCAACTTAGACATCCATACCGGGACAACATGGACAACAGATAATGGACTCCTCTTTAATGCATAAGCATGTGGCAACAATTATTATTCTCATATGAGATTGAGGATATATGTCCAAACTGAAACTTCCACCATGAATCATGGCTTTAGTTAGCGGCCCAAAGTTCTTCTCTAACAATATGCATGCTCCAACCATGAAGGTGGTAGATCTCTCTTGCTTCGGACAAGACGGACATGCATAGCAACTCACATGATATCCAACAAAGAATAGTTGATGGCGTCCCAGAAAACATGGTTATCGCTCAACAAGCAACTTAATAAGAGATAAAGTGCATAAGTACATATTCAATACCACAATAGTTTTTAAGCTATTTGTCCCATGAGCTATATATTGCAAAGGTGAATGATGGAATTTTAAAGGTAGCACTCAAGCAATTTACTTTGGAATGGCGGATAAATACCATGTAGTAGGTAGGTATGGTGGACACAAATGGCATAGTGGTTGGCTCAAGGATTTTGGATGCATGAGAAGTATTCCCTCTCGATACAAGGTTTAGGCTAGCAAGGTTATTTGAAACAAACACAAGGATGAACGGTACAGCAAAACTCACATAAAAGACATATGGTAAACATTCTAAGACTCCATACCGTCTTCCTTGTTGTTCAAAACTCAATACTAGATGTTATCTAGACTCTAGAGAAACCAAATATGCAAACCAAATTAGCAAGCTCTAAGTATTTCTTCATTAATGGGTGCAAAGTATATGATGCAAGAGCTTAAACATGAGCACAACAATTGCCAAGTATCAAATTATCCAAGACATTTTAGAGTTACTACATGTATCATTTTCCAATTCCAACCATATAACAATTTAACGAAGAAGAACTTCGCCATGAATACTATGAGTAGAGCCTAAGGACATATTTGTCCATATGCAACAGCGGAGCGTGTCTCTCTCCCATAAAGTGAATGCTAGGATCCATTTTATTCAAACAAAACAAAAAACAAAAACAAACCGACGCTCCAAGCAAAGTACATAAGATGTGGCCGAATAAAAATATAGTTTCGGGGAGGAACCCGATAATGTTGTCGATGAAGAAGGGGATGCCTTGGGCATCCCCAAGCTTAGACGCTTGAGTCTTCTTAATATATGCAGGGGTGAACCACCGGGGCATCCCCAAGCTTAGAGCTTTCACTCTCCTTGATCATATTGCATCATACTCCTCTCTTGATCCTTGAAAACTTCCTCCACACCAAACTCGAAACAACTCATTAGAGGGTTAGTGCATAATAAAAATTCACATGTTCAGAGGTGACACAATCATTCTTAACACTTCTGGACATTGCATAAAGCTACGGGACATTAGTGGATCAGAGAAATTCATCCAACATAGCAAAAGAGGCAATGCGAAATAAAAGACAGAATCTGTCAAAACAGAACAGTCCGTAAAGATGGATTTTATTAGGCCACCAGACTTGCTCAAACGAAAATGCTCAAATTTAATGAATGTTGCGTACATATCTGGGGATCATGCTCGTAAATTGGCGTAATTTTCTGAGCTACCTACAGGGATATAGACCCAGATTCGTGACAGCAAAGAATTCTGAAACTGCGCAGTAATCCAAATCTAGTACTTACTTTTCTATCAAAGACTTTACTTGGCACAACAAAACATAAAACTAAGATAAGGAGAGGTTGCTACAGTAGTAAACAACTTCCAAGACACAAATATAAAACAAAAATACTGTAGTAAAAACATGGGTTGTCTCCCATAAGCGCTTTTCTTTAACGCCTTTCAGCAAGGCGCAGAAAGTGTATCAAGTAACATCAAGAGACGAAGCATCAACATCATAATTTGTTCTAATGATAGAATCATAAGGTACATTCATTCTCTTTCTAGGGAAGTGTTCCATACCTTTCTTGAGAGGAAATTGATATTTAATATTACCTTCCTTCATATTAATAGTAGCACCAACGGTTCGAAGAAAAGGTCTTCCCAATATAATGGGGCAAGATGCATTGCATTCAATATCCAAGACAACAAAATCAACGGGGACAAGGTTATTGTTAACCATAATATGAACATTATCAACTTTCCCCAAAGGTTTCTTTTTAGCATTATCAGCGAGATTAACATCCAAATAACAATTTTTCAATGGTGGCAAGTCAAGCATATCATAGACTTTTTTAGGCATAACGAAATACTTGAACCAAGATCACATAAAGCATTACAATCAAAATCTTTGATTCTCATTTTAATGATGGGCTCCCAACCATCCTCTAGCTTTCTAGGAATAGAAGTTTCAAGTTTTAGTTTCTCTTCTCTAGCTTTTATGAGAGCATTTGTAATATGTTTTGTGAAAGCCAAATTTATAGCACTAACATTGGGACTTTTAGCAAGTTTTTGTAAGAACTTTATAACTTCAGAGATATGGCAATCATAAAAATCTAAATCATTACAATCTAAAGCAATGGGATTATCATCCCCAAGGTTGGAAAAAATTTCAGCAGGTTTATCACAAGCAGTTTCAGCAGTTTTAGCAGTTTCAGGTAATTTTGCGCGCTTTGCACTAGGAGTAGAAGTATTGCTAACACCAATTATTTTATCATGGATAGTAGGAGGTGCAGCAACATATGAGTCATTAGCATTGCTAGTGGTGGTAATAGTCCAAACTTTAGCTACATTTTCTTTTTAGCTAGTTTTTCATTTTCTTCTCTATCCCACCTAGCACGAAGTTCAGCCATTAATCTTATATTCTCATTAATTCTAACTTGGATGGCATTTGCTGTAGTAACAATTTTATTTTCAATATCCCTATTAGGCATAACTTTCGATTTCAAAAGATCAACATCAGAGGCAAGACTATCAACTCTAGAAACAAGAATATCAATTTTATTGAGCTTTTCCTCAACAGATTTGTTAACGGCAGTTTGTGTACTAATAAATTCTTTAAGCATGGCTTCAAGTCCAGGGGGTGTATTCCTATTATTGTTATAAGAATTCCCATAAGAATTAGCATAACCGTTACCATTATTATAAGGATATGGCCTATAGTTATTACTAGAATTGTTCCGATAAGCATTGTTGTTGAAATTATTATTTTTAATGAAGTTCACATCAACATGTTCTTCTTGAGCAACCAATGAAGCTAATGGAACATTATTAGGATCAACATTAGTCCTATCATTCGCAAGCATAGACATGATAGCATCAACCTTATCATTCAAGGAAGAGGATTCTTCAACAGAATTTACCTTTTTACCTTGTGGAGCTCTTTCCGTGTGCCATTCAGAGTAATTAACCATCATATTATCAAGGAGCTTTGTTGCTTCACCAAGAGTGATGGACATAAAGGTACCTCCAGCAGCTGAATCCAATAAATTCCGCGAAGAAAAATTTAGTCCCGCATAGAAGGTTTGGATGATCATCCAAGTAGTCGATCCATGGGTTGGGCAATTTTTAACCAGAGATTTCATTCTTTCCCAAGCTTGAGCAACATGTTCATTATCTAATTGTTTAAAATTCATTATGCTACTCCTCAAAGATATAATTTTAGCAAGGGGATAATATCTACCAATAAAAGCATCCTTGCATTTAGTCCAGGAATCAATACTATTCTTAGGCAGAGATAGCAACCAATCTTTAACTCTTCCTCTTAATGAGAAAGGGAACAATTTTAATTTTATAATGTCACCATCTACATCTTTATACTTTTGCATTTCACATAGTTCAACAAAATTATTGAGATGGGCAGCGAGCATCATCGGAACTAACACTAGAAAATTGCTCTCGCATAACAAGATTAAGTAAAGCGAGGTTTAATTTCAAAGAATTCCGCTCGTAGTAGCGAGTGGAGCAATAGGTGTGCATAAGAAATCATTATTATTTGTGCTAGTGAAGTCACACAACTTAGTATTTTCAGGGTTGGCCATTTTAGCAGTAGTAAATTTAGCAAACTAGATAAAGTAAATGCAAGTAAACTAATTTTTTTGTGTTTTTGATATAGCAAGCAAGATAGCAAATAAAGTAAAGCTAGCAACTAATTTTTTTGTGTTTTGATATAAGTGCAGCAAACAAAGTAGTAAATAAAATAAAGCAAGACAAAAACAAAGTAAAGAGATTGAGAAGTGGAGACTCCCTTGCAGCGTGTCTTGATCTCCCCAGCAACGGCGCCGGAAAAAGAGCTTGATGGCGTGTATTTCACACGTTCGTTGGGCAACCCCAAGAGGAAGGTATGATGCGCACAGCAGCAAGTTTTCCCTCGAAAGAAACCAAGGTTTATCGAACCAGGAGGAGCCAAGAAGCACGTTGAAGGTTGATGGCGGCGGGACGTAGTGCGGCGCAACACCGTAGATTCCGGCGCCAACGTGGAACCCGCACAACACAACCAAAGTACTTTGCCCCAACGAAACAGTGAGGTTGTCAATCTCACCGGCTTGCTGTAACAAAGGATTAACCGTATTGTGTGGAAGATGATTGTTTGCGAGAGAAAACAGTAAAAACAAGTATTGCAGCAGATTTGTATTTCAGTATTAAAGAATGGACCGGGGTCCACAGTTCACTAGAGGTGTCTCTCCCTTAAGATAAAAGCATGTTGGGTGAACAAATTACAGTCGGGCAATTGACAAATAGAGAGGGCATAACAATGCACATACATGACATGATAAGTATAGTGAGATTTAATTGGGCATTACGACAAAGTACATAGACCGCCATCCAACCGCATCTATGCCTAAAAAGTCCACCTTCAGGTTATCGTCCGAACCCCTCCAAGTATTAAGTTGCAAAGCAACAGACAATTGCATTAAGTATGGTGCGTAATGTAATCAGCAACTACATCCTCGGACATAGCGCCAATGTTTTATCCCTAGTGGCAACAGCACAACACAACCTTAGAACTTTCTGTCACTGTCCCAGGTGTCAATGCAGGCATGAACCCACTATCGAGCATAAGTACTCCCTCTTGGAGTTAAGAGTAAAAACTTGGCCAGAGCCTCTACTAGAAACGGAGAGCATGCAAGATCATAAACAACACATGTATAATAACTTGATAATTAACATGACATGGTATTCTCTATCCATCGGATCCCGACAAACACAACATATATAATTACGGATAGATGATCTTGATCATGTTAGGCAGCTCACAAGATCCAACAATGAAGCACAATGAGGAGAAGACAACCATCTAGCTACTGCTATGGACCCATAGTCCTGGGGTGAACTACTCACTCATCACTCCGGAGGCGACCATGGCGGTGTAGAGTCCTCCGGGAGATGAATCCCCTCTCCGGCAGGGTGCCGGAGGAGATCTCCGTAATCCCCCGAGATGGGATCGGCGGCGACGGCGTCTCAGTAAGGTTTTCCGTATCGTGGTTTTTCGCATCAGGGGTTTCGCGACGGAGGCTTTAAGTAGGCGGAAGGGCAGAGTCGGGGGGCTAACGAGGGCCCACGCTATAGGTCGGCGCGGCCAGGGCTTGGGCCGCGCCGCCCTATAGCTTGGCCACCTCGTGGCCCCACTTCGTGTGTTCTTCGGTCTTCCGGAAGCTCCGTGGAAAAATAGGGCCCCGGGTCTTCGTTTCGTCCAATTCCGAGAATATTTCGTTACTAGGATTTCTGAAACCAAAAACAGCAGAAAACAGGAACCGGCACTTCGGCATCTTGTTAATAGGTTAGTTCCAGAAAATGCACGAATATGACATAAAGTGTGCATAAAACATGTAGGTATCATCAATAATATGGCATAGAACATAAGAAATTATCGATACGTCGGAGACGTATCACCCCCTGCACGCCGAGGTTGGCCAGGAGTTCCTGGACAAACTCACCGCTGGGGGCAAGAAGAACAAGGCCCCGGCGACAGACGCCGGTACAAGCCAAGCCCCTCCTGCCAAACGCTTCCGGACCGAGCCCTTCGCGGGGAAGGTCGCAGGCGTGAGGCGCTACAAGGGCAAGCAGATGCCGACCTCTTCTGGGTAAGGCCCCGTTTCTTTGCTTGTCTCGTTTTTTGCCAAGTTCTTTTTCGGTTGCTTTTTCCAACTCTTCCTTTTTCTCTTTTTCAGCCCCGCGCTCAAACTCGGCCCCAGGCCTGAGGGCTTTGCCGGATCTGCAAGGACCTCAACCCCTCCTCCTCACTCAAGCCCGGCACCTTCTGGTGCCGGCATCACCTCTGCCTCCCCCCTGGGAGGTACTACAAGTTCGGGGCGTGCGGCCCCTACACCGTCAGATCACCGCACTGAGGTGGAACTTGCCTTCCTTCCCGAGACCCAGGATATCGGCGCCAGCAACATCTGCGCCGGAAAAGAAGCTGTCGGGCGGGCGGAACCTCTGGTTCCTCCCGTCCTAGAAAAGAAGAAGAAGACGAAGACCAAGATGTCTTCCCCCTCCAAAGCCGCGCCGGAAACTTCCGCGCCGGCAAGCTCCAACCCGGGTGACGCGCCTGACGCTCCCCCTTCTCCCGGGACCACGCCAACGCCACCACCGGAAGCTCCTCACGCCGAGCCAGCCGGTGCCACTCCCACAGCGTCGCCGCCCAAGACCTTGACGCTCGTCAAGGGGAAGGAAATGGCCCCTAGCGCCTCCTCCGGCGGCCAGTAGCCCTTGGCGCTGCACGTCTCCCGCGCCGCTAGCGCAGCTGGCGAGAAGGCCACCGGCCTGCTTGGCCGGATCACCGCGTTCCAGCGCGAAGGCCGGGAGCTGGGGCACTTGTTGCCCTACGCAGAGAAGTGGAACGCCGCGGACATGTCCAAGGCGACCCGCGGCCTGGGCAAGGACCGGCTACCGGCGCCTGACCCTGTTGGTGCGCGGTGCTCCGAAGAGCACTTCATGCGGCTGCGTCGAGCCGTTAAGGAGCTGGATAGCGCGTGGTTCGATGCCACGAACAATATGATGGTAAGTAACACAAAACCTGTTCTCTTTTTTGATTTATCTTGGTTCCTCTTTTTTGGCTTTTTTCTATCTTTCCTTGAACCTTCAACTTTATGCCGGTTTCTCTTTTTGCTGAATCCTGTCTATCCTCCCAGTCCCCGAGTTTCGTGTTGAGAGGGTAGCTCTTAGCGCGAAACTTAACTAGAAACGCGCGAAACCGGGATAGCCAGTCCCCGAGTTTCGGGTTAAGATCTTTGTTCTTAGCGCGAAACTTAACTAGAAACGCGCGAAACCGGCATAGCCAGTCCCCGAGTTTCGGGTTAAGACCTTTGTTCTTTGCTAACATCATTTCCTTGAATAGAGCACGGCTGACGCCCGGAAGGTCCTTTTTGAGGAGCTTCTTTGGGAGCACCGGGACCTCGCTGAGGCACACAGCAAGTGCCAAGCTAACTTCTTGCGTCTCCGGCATCTTTTTACCGGAAGATTTTCTTTCTCTCAATTCTTAACACTTATGATTCTCTGTTTCAACAGCCATCCCGGAAGCTTCTATCAAGGCCCTCAAGACGCAGCTTGCCGCCGGCCAAGGTACAGCTTCCTGTTTTCCGGTTAACTTGCTTTCTCTATGTTGTATCAGTACAAATTTGCTAACACTTTCTTTCCGGTTCTCAGAGGAGAAGGACAAACTTGTCCTGAAGCATCACGAGGAACTGAGCGCCCAGAAGGCCAGCTACAAGGAGCTCAAGGACCAGCTTATCCAGCTTGGCCTTGACCATGCTCAGGCGCTGAAGGCTGCTGAATCCGCTGCGGAGGCCAGGCTGAATGAGGCGCTGGAGGATGCCGGCAATGCCAATGTGGTGTTGCAGGCTGAGCTGGAAGAGGCCGCCAAAGCGCATAAAGCAGCCGAGGGCAAGGCCGCCAAGGCGCAGAAAGCAGCCGAGGACAAAGCCGCCAAGGCGCAGAAAGCAGCCGAGGACAAGGTCGCGCGGCTGGAGGCGGAACAGAAGGAGTACGACCTTCTGGTTACGCGAACTGACGCGCTTGCCCTCCGTACGTTTCTCTTTTTTCTTTTCCGATTCCTGTTTATAAGCTTATCTGTTCCGGTAGCATGTGCTTAGCTTCTTTTCTTTGTCTTGCAGGGCTCTTTCCGGATTCCCAGACGCATGCTGCGAAGAAGGTTGAAGAGCACCGGGTTGCCCAGGCGTGCAAGAACTTGGCTGCGCCCTGGGACCCCTATGACCACCTGGTTGCGCTGAACGCGCGGGTCTCCCATATGCGCTGCGTGGACCGGAACCTTTCTGATATTCCAGAGGTGGCCACCCAGCTTTACAGGACTCTCTGGCCTGGAGAAAAAGTACCAGACACCTTCTCCCTCACCAGCGATCGCCTGAAGGGTGCCGGCCGAAGGATCCGGGAGTGGCAGTGCTCTGCTGCCCGTGCCGGAGCAGACTCAGCGCTTCGCGTTGCCTGCTCCTGGTACCCGGAGCTGGACCTGGACGCTCTCATCGGCGTGCGCGAAGGGGCTCCCACCGACCTGGACCCGGTCCTCACCGCTAAGCGGCAGGATCGCGCGTACCACATCGCGGAGTACGCTGAAATGCGCACCTTCATCCCTCCTCCTGAAGACGTCAAAGATTATCTGAGCGACGAGGAGGAAGGTGAAGACGCTGATGAGGCCGGAGCCGGTGACGCGCCTCCAGAGGGTCCTGATGCCCAAGACGCTCCTCCTGAAGCCCCTGTTGCTTGAACTTTGCCTGAATGATGCCCGTGACACGCTTGTCCTGTTGAACTTGGAAACATTGCCCATTAAATTCTACCCCGGTATGCCGGGGTCTATGATGTAAGATAATACTTAACCTCTATTTTGGTTGTGGTACAACAGTTTATGCCGGTAGGCCATACCGGTAGTTAATTGACTTATGTTTGCCTTAGCATATCTGCTTGTTGATTTGCTTTTTCTTGCACTGCAATGATTCCGAAATTGTTTCCGCATCCAATTTGATGCATACTTGGCTCTTTTGCTTTGGCTCTGCCTACCTTCTCTGGGTGTTTTTGGCGTATGAGCACAAAGTTCTTTTACCAAGCAAGCATTTTCTTGAACTTAGAAATAACTCGAAATTTTTGCAAAAAACCGGTATAACCGGGGTTAGTTAAATTTTTCCGGATTGTTCTTTCCTGCTCTCCCTCTTCGCAGTTCATGTGCTTATCCCCTACCGGTTTATCTTGCTTGCCATGAAGCCAAGTTGTGGACAATAGCAGAGTCGAAGACTCCGGTAGGGTCTAGCACACTACTAAACCGGAAAGAAAAAACGTTCAATAAGCAACCGGTAAACTGAAAAAATAAACATGTTACATGCAACTTAGCAAGGATAGTCCCCGAGATTTATTCGAGGTTCCGACATCTTTTATTCATAGCAAATAAGGTACAAAAAGGAACTTCTTACACCACAACTTCAAGAGTAGAAAGGACGCAACAGAGCTACATTCCACGGGCGTTTGGTCTCTTCTCCGGACTTGTCCGCCTTTCCTTTCTTCCATTCCTGCGCATCAATTAGGTAATATGCATCATTGTGGAGAGCCTTGCTCACAATGAAAGGTCCTTCCCATGGGGGGGACAGCTTGTGCCGGCCTTCAGTGCGCTGCACTAGGCGTAGCACTAGGTCTCCTTCCCGGAATACTCTTGGGTTAACCTTTCGGCTATGATAGCGTATGAGGTTTTGCTGGTAAATGGCTGTTCCTGCCAATGCTAATTCTCTTGCTTCTTCTAGCAAGTCCACATCATTTTCTCGGGCCTCCTTTACCTCTCACTAGTAGGAAAAGCCTCATCAGTGGCGCACCAAAAATGGCTTCTGTGGCGCATGGGTGGTGCGCCACAGAAACGTCGCCACAAAAATAAGCTTTCTGTGGCGCACCTGGCCGTGCGCCACGAAATAAGATTTCGTGGCGCACCTGGCCAGGTGCGCCACGTAAATAAGTAGTTCCGTGGCGCATGTGGTGTAGCTGCGCCACGTAAACAGGTGCGCCACTGAATTATTTTTTGGTGCGCCACGGAACTATGTACGGGTATACTCGATTTTGTGCTCCCCGGTGTATTATACAGGTTTTATACTGGTTTTATACACCGTATACAGGTTATATACTGATATAATATAGACAGATATAATATGGACATATATAATCATCACATCATCATCACATTACTTAGAGACCGATCGAGTTATACATATAGCTCCATACAACTCATAATCCATGCAAATTAAGAAAGTTCTCATCATCTCTAGATACAAACGAAGTGACACCGGCCGCCGCCTACACTAGGATGAAATAGAGTACCGCCGCGACGATGGTGAGCAAGAGCGAGAGCACAAGGAAGGTCTTCATCTTGCTCTTGTTAGCTTGGTGCGCCCTCCACTTGGCAACCGCCTCGTGTCTAGTCGGGTACCCTTTGTAGCAGCTTGCCGCTGAACTTGTGCACCTGTTTCTTGCACTCCTCCCACTCCTCGTACACTCCCGGAACCCTCCCTCGAACACGACGTAGTACGTCATCTCTATGGACACAAGGCATATTAGTATATAACGCAATGGAAAGAGTTAGAGGGTTCACATGCATACATATTCACAAGAATTAAAGCAAGGAAATAATAATAAACCTAAAAGAAATATAGCATCGGTATCACATAAGTAATATGGTTCAACGATAACGACTACAATAGTAACTGAAGTCCAACAACGACGACCACCGTTTCGAGCAAATTAAGCAAGTTTAGTTTACAACACGGCGCAAATTGTCTATCGATTCAAAGTAATGCTAGGCACACCGGCCTCGGTCAACGAGACGTCTTCTTGAGCGGCTCCGGGAACGGCTTGTACAAGTCCTTCGTCGTCCACGTCCTTCCATCACCCTGCTTATGTAGGCGTTCTTCGATATCCCTCTTAGGCAACGCTCTGGCTACGTGTAAGAGCCCCGATCCGTTGGATACATCTTGTAAGATAATTTCCGAGAGCTTTACTTGGATGCGATGGAAGTCTTCTCTAAGATCATCATCACTGATTTCCTCGACATTTTAATGGGGTCTCGCTTACTAGGTGGCAGAGACATCATCTCCGCATCCTCGACAAACCCTTTAAGGTGATGGAGGACATAGAAGGCCTCCTTAATGCTGCCACCTGGCTGCTTGATACAAGGGAAGTTGATCACGTGCTTGAACCCGATCTTTTAGTGTCCGGCCTGATATGTTGCCCATTCTTGTCGAAGGTGCCTCCACTTTTGGAGTAGCCAAGGATAGCCTCATCGAGAACACCCCTTATTCTCGTGTAGTCTTTCTTCGTCGTCGTACTCGACGAGTCGAAATACTGGGCTAGTGACCACTTTGGATCTAGGATGATGAGTGTGCAGTATTTGTCCCTGCTCAACACACATGCAATTGAAATGGAATGTTGGAAATGATCGGCAATGGAAGAAATATATAAGAAAGCATAAGTTACGACGGCCGTGAGCGGATGTGTACTTACTCGGGAAAGACAGTGCGTAAGAATGGTGTTGCTCTCTTTGTGCATGAGCATGAAGTTCTGGAGGTACCGCACCGCCTTGGTCCGTGTCCTTGAGCCGTCCCGGAGCTGGCTATCGCGCATGTAGTAGGGATCCGCTACCGCGATGTGGCGGGGTCTCTCTCTCGTTGATCTTCATCTGAAGATTAATCGCGTATAGGCGGACCAAGTTATAGTCGAGCCGTTTCGAGTGAAATAGATTGAAGACGTCCTCGAACGCTATGAAGAAGATATCCGCGGGGTCTTCATTGACGAAGTTCTGGTTGGACGGCACCTTGACCGAGAACACCGGGTAATTTGGATCCTTTTCTTTAAGAAGGACGCTCTCTTGATAATGAATAGAGTGCTGCAAAGGGAGCATTTGTCCACTTGCGAGGTGTTCCATGTCCGGAGGCAGTATAGGTTTACCAGCTTCATGACACCGGGGCAAGCCATCCGGTGTAGGTGGTACCATGTCGTCGGCCCGGATCCTCTTAGGAGCAGGCTGGCTCGAAGATGCGCCCTTCTTGGCTCCTCTCTTCCTTCCCTTCTTCACTTGACCTACTGGGGGTGCTGGTGGTGCTTCTGGTGCTGGTGGTGCTTGTGGTGCTGATGGTGGTGCTTCGGGTGCTGGTGGTGCTTCTGAGGTTGCTGGGGTTGATTTGGGTGGATCCCCGATGATCGTCTTACGCAGCGTGTTAGGGCTGAAAACGGTAGCGAGCTTGACTTGAGCTGGATTGCCGGCCCTCCGGAGGAGTGTCTTGAGAAAGACCCGTGAAGACCAGGCGCTGCTTCGTGGATCGTAGGGGGACGACTAAGTTGATCGCCGTGTGTGCGGAAGGCTTGTTCATCCATAGGAGGCATGTACATATCTTGGCTGCAGGTGCCAGTGTTGATGTAGGCATCGATGTCATCATCATCATCTACATCATTGCCATCAAGTGGCGCCATGTCCTGGACCTTAGGTGGTGGCGGTTGCGATGCCGCCGCTTGGCGTACCGTGCGTCTAGTAGGCGGTCGTTGCGGTAGCGCTCCCAACAACCGTTTGTGGCGTCTGGTGGTGACGGCGATCGTCGGTTCCTTCCGGGTGGCGGCGGCGACCGTCGGTTCCTTCAGGGTAGTGGGGGCGGCGACCGCCGTTTCCTTAAGGGTGTCGTCGGCGTTGGCGATCTTGGGCCGGATGATAGGGGAGGTGGCGCCGGTGCTTCTCTTACAACTCGGAAGACCCCCCCAGACGAATCTGGTTCTTCGGCCATTTCATAAGCCATGAGGTGCAATCCCCAAGGGACAAAACCTCGCCTTCTTCTGCGCCCGGAGGTTGAAAGGGGGGGATGGCGTAGCGGTACTCCGGCACTACCATTACCAACTTGACCTTCGCCACG
Organism: Lolium rigidum; assembly: GCF_022539505.1. Taxonomy (NCBI): domain Eukaryota; kingdom Viridiplantae; phylum Streptophyta; class Magnoliopsida; order Poales; family Poaceae; genus Lolium; species Lolium rigidum. Next base: position 205,086,580 of record NC_061510.1, read on the forward strand.
TCTTCCGTCAATGTAGCGCCATGCATAACGCGGGAAGCCATGACAAAGCCGCTAGCAACTTCCACCAACTTGCCGCCGGGCTCCACCGTTTGCAGAAATATGCATTGTTCATCCCGAGTCGTGGGCGCCATGTTGGGCATCGTGAGATGGCAGATCACGAAAGGCATATATAGTTAAAGAAGATGACGCGAAGGAGTAACTAATGAGTTTACCTCCTTGATGGCGTCGATCTCGGCTACTCGTCGATACAAGGGCGGCGGTTGGGGGCGTCGATGCGACCAGCTTGGAGCTGCGGCGGCGGTTGGAGCTGCGGCGGCGTCTCGAGTGGAGCCCCGACGCCGGCGTCGGGTGGAGCGGCACCGTCGGCGACACGTGGAAGCTTGAGTTGCTGCCGCTAAGGCTGGGCACATGTATCGGCCCCACTTGACCTCCCGCATTCCAAGCAGCCTAACCCCTCAATCAACCCGTGGGGATGATCTGCCGGATCTTCTCGTCCAATAACTTGTTCATCATCTCCGTGTTCTCCACGAGCTTTTCGGCCACCAGCTTCTCTAGTGACTCCACCTTCTTCTTCAGCTCCCGAACCTCGGATTTATCCTTAGCCGATGACCTCCTCTCCAACTTTCTCGTCTTGGCATCCGATCCGTAGTACTCGGATAGCTTCATACTTGTACCAAAGCCGGACACACGGCCAGCCGACGTCGGTGGCTTGTCTGGCTCCCTCTCCTTGTACTTGTTCATCGCCCCGTTGGAAAGGCGTGTCCCACGGTTCCGTCGACCCCTGGGACGACGGGCCAGCCTTCGTCAACTCTTCATCCTTTAGACAAAGGAACTTAAGGTTAGCCCATTTGGCTTCATTGCCTAATAAGATGAGCGAAATAATATAGAACTATCCTTACCAGGTACTTCTCGAAACCCTTCACGTCTTCGTGATCCGTAATAAATTCCCCCGTCTTCCAGTCTAAGTAGTAGCGGGACCGGACAAAGTTCCTAGCCTGTTCATCCTGGATTTTGTGCCAGGGGTTTTCTTTCCCCGCACGTACCATCTCGGCATCCTCCTTGTCCCAAGTGGGCTGTTTTCCTCGGTAACCGCCGCTTCCGCAATGGTGGGTCCCTAAGTTCAAATCCCGCATTTTCTTCCCCAGAGCGGTCCATTTTTTAACAGCGTCACTCTGTAAGTAAGACTTGAATGCATTAAAGTCTTCTAAGGAGAGCGACGGGTCTTTGCTACTTATCCTCTCCCAGCTTTCACCGGCCTCGATCTTTCCCTTCAGCCGGTTCTTCCAGCTGCTCAAGGCGGTGCTCATCTTCGTGAGAGCTAAAGAGTCCACCTTCTTATTTAACGGCTCCGGGAACGTGTATCGTTGGTGAAGCTTCCGGAGGAGGGATTGGGCGATAGCCTCGTTCTCCTTGCTTCCGAGGTCCCGAGTTAGGATCGGCACGGTTTCACCGGACGATGCACCCTAGTTGCATGCCGTACCCTTTGGCAACCCACGAAGGCTCCAAGGGTAGGCCACTTTCGGAGACTACCGTGAAATGATCGGTGACGTTGGCGAGCACTTGCGGCCTCCGATCCCTCCTTGCCCCTCCTCGCCGTCCTCTTCTTCTTACCCTCCCGAGGGTTGCCGCCGCTATCACCTTCCGTGCGGTTGGCCGCGTTCTCTTCACCGGCCGTCTCTTCACCGGTCTGGGCGGCGTCGTCCCAGGTATCGTCATCGTCGCCGGCGTCGGCGGCGGCCCCCGGCCCTCTCCCTCGGAGGCAGTGTCCCGGCCCTCTCCCTCGGAGGCGGCGTCCCGGCCCTCTTCCTCATCGTCGGGCGACTCGGCGGCGGCCTTCCGGGGCTGCTCGTAGCCCTCCCAGAAGTCCTTGTTGGCCTCTCTCGCTTCATCGTTCTGGCTCCTGGGCTTAGAAGTGTTGCCCGACATGTTTATTTGCACTTCATTAAAAAGAGGCAACAAGTTAGTACAAAAGTCAACCAGAAAATTCGGCATGACTTTTGCTAATTTTTCTACGTAGGAGTGCCCATTTCTCAACCGAAACGGAAGTTAATCAACGCTTCGGGAGAAATGGGCAACTCAATGAAATCCCTGCAAAAATATCCACCATATATCGACCATACAAACTTGCCCATCTACAATACATCAAACAAAAGCCAACATAAACCTGCTGGAGCAGTACAACAACAATGACTACCACCTGGAGCACTACAAATCTGGAGCACTACCACCTGGAGCACTACCACCTGGAGCACTACAAATCTAGAGCACTACACAACCTGGAGCACTACAAAAACCAGAGTACATTAAATGAATTCAAATAGTAGTAGCATTTCATGTACTAGTAGCATTATAGAGCATAAACAAGCATACAAGCTTATAGAGCAAGCCAACCAGATAGCTACCGCCAACATGTGACTTCAAATGAAAATGCTATTATTCCGGATATAATTAAATAGCATTCCAATTTTTTATGTACCCTGGATCGAGTAGCATGCATTTGACCAAAAGGAAGCGAAGTAAAGTTAATATAGCAGCAACTATATATGAACCAAGCTACTGCATTTTCCATTTCATCTAAACCAACATAAATCAACTAAATGAACCTAGCTAGCTACTGCATTTTGCATTTCATCTAAACCAACTAAACCAACTATATAAATTGCTTACCATTTCATTTTGCATTTCCTACTGCATTCATTTTCAACCAAAAAATTAGTTTCAAACCATAGAGCGGCATGATGCAATTTCATTTTATTAACCAGAGAGCAACATGAGCAACATAAGTCATTTACTTATTACTAGTCACTCATAAAGCAGCATCCAGCTCACCCAAAAATCAAACAGACAAGCAATGAATAAAGAAAACAAAAGCTGCTATCACAAGCAATTTGAACCAAGTAGCAATTTATGGCAAGCATGAGCATGAGCAAGCATTTTTTCATTTCATTATTGTTATGAGCATCAGCATGCCCACGAGCAGCACCAATAAGCGTAGCAGTTTATGGCAAGCATGCACTGGTTTAATTACTGTAACACACTAAATAGTATTGGCATAATCATGCACTTGATAATTGCAATATGGTTGTTCATTTAAAAAATACTACTTATTGCTATATCAACCGAGTACCTACTTCATTTGCAAGTAGCATTAGGCATTTTCATTTGCATTTGCATTAGGCATTTGATAGATGGATCAATCATGTTGCTTTGTCCCTTGTTTCGTTCCATTTGACCACAATATTGCAGAATCTTTATTTCAAAATCTTTATTTGCAACCAGTAGCATTTTAAAATCTCTAGTGAGCATGAGCATGAGCATGAGAATTCGCCCTAACTAGCAGGAACCCTAAAGCATTTCAATTTGCAAACAGAGACTATGAACTCCAATGAACCCTAACTAGCAGGAACCCTAGCCGGGAGGGGGAAGGTGGAGGGAAGGGGAGAGGGGAGGGAAGAGGGGAGGGGGAAGGTGGAGGGAAGGAGAGAGGGAAGCTCACCGATGGTGACGGTAGCGACGACGGTGGCCTCTCCTCTTCCTCCTCGAGGTGCAGCGGCCTCCTCCTCCTCGATGTGCGGCGGCCTCCTTCTCGGGTACGTCCTCGGCGGCGGCGTGGCGGTCCTCCTCCTCCTTGATCTGCGGCGGCGGCTCGGGGTTGGGCGTCCTGCTCGGCGGCGGCGTGGCGGTCCCCTTCCTCCTCCTCCTCGGCGGTAGCGGCGCTTGGTGGCGGCGGTGGTTGCGCTAGGGTTGGCTCGTTGTCGGGGAAGAAACTGGCTAGTGTGGGGAGTGGGGAAGAGAGAGATGGGGGAAGAGCGAACCGCTCATTTCACCAAGTCAGTAATTGCTGTGGCGCACCTAGTTGTGCATGCGCCATAGAATTCCTTAATTCCGTGGCGCACCAAGCGGGACATGCGCCACGGAATTAAGGAATTCTATGGCGCATGCAGTACTAGGTGCGCCACAGAATTTACTGACTTGGTAAACAAACTGGGCTAATGCTGTGTTCTGTCAGAAACACAGCATTAGCCCAGTGGTTAAGCCCACTGGTAGGCTTGGGTAACCCAGGTTCGAACCCCGGTTGCCCCTACTTTTTTCCCTTTTTAAAAATGTTTTTGTTACATTTTCAAGAAACAACACAACATTTAATAATAATTACTAGAGATTTTCAATTACAAATTACTTGTCTCACACACACATGTTCTTGTCTCTCTCACACACACATGCATGTACTTGTCACACACACATACACCAAAAAAAGATCTTCTTCGTCCCGGCTCCGAGCTCTAGCGCCGTCTCTTCGCAATCTTCTTGCCCTTTCGGTTGTTGGCGGTTGAATACTTTATACCGGCCACCTTGAGATTTCTTCGCGTGAATGGACAACCTTTAGAGGGTAGGGAGGTCTTCCTTCTTACTTTACTAGTAGTAGGCATGTCGAAGTGCCTCGTCGAATTCCTCCTCCATCTTCGGGTCACCGTTCTTGTCCAAGTCTTCCTCGTTGGCGTCTCCTTGCATTCCTATGATGCTCCTCTTGCCCCTCCTCACGACAACACGGCTAGGCCTCGACGGATCGGTGATGAAGAAGCATTGGTCAACTTGGCTACCGAGTACCCATGGCTCATTTTTCGCGGATGCGTTCTTCGATTTTGCATCGGGTATAACCATGGTTGTGAAATATCGGCCTTCTTTTCGACCTTCTTGGCCCATCTCACACGAAACATTGGCACCGTCTCTCCACAGTAATTGAGCTCCCATATCTCCTCGATCCTTCCAAAAATCTTTCCTTGACATTAGTCTCGTCATCGGCGTATGACAAGCATAGTTACTCCCGAGTTTTGATTTTCACTATTTCTGTCCTTTTCCTCGGTGTAGAATCCGTAACCGTTGATGTCGTACCCCGATAGGTCCTTACGTTATGCGCGGGTCCCTGTGATAAGGTGTATATGAGTTTTTCATCTTCGGTAGAAGGCGTATTTCTCCGTGCTTCAACCAGTTGAGTTTGCTTGAACCAACGCGTGAAGGCTGGAGTTGTGCTTTTGGTTACGTCTCCCATCTTCCTCGGCCGGCCCATATCGATGTAATTCTGCTCGACCATGCTTTTGTGCTCTTGCACGAAAGGTTCGGTCAGTTTTAAGTGTTGTAGCGCGACCCGGTGAGCCCCTGTCAAAGTCGTCGCGTCGATTTTCAATGCCGACATGGACCGAGCGGTAGCCCTCGCGGTGACCGACTCCGGCGAGCCTCCCGAGGTGCGTCCCGGGTGGTAGACCAACATGATCCTCGTCGTCCTCGGTGCTTAGATAATTCCGGCAGAAGGAGATGCACTCGTAGGTTAGAAACCCCTTGGCCATGCTTGCGTCCGGACGGGCCCTATTGCGAACGTATCCTTTCATGACACCGTTCCGCCTTTCGAAAGGCATCATGTTGTGGAGGAACGTTGGGCCGAGCTGCTTGATGTCTTCAACGACATGGAGAAGGAGATGGACGCATATATCACGGAATGCAGGCGGGAAGTAAATCTCGAGCTCACATAGTATCACCACGATCTCATCCCGTAGCATCTTGAGCTGCCTCACGCCGATCGACTTCCCGGTGATAACGTCAAAAAAGTTGCATAGGCCAAACAGCGTATCACGGACGTGCTCGTCCATTATGCCTCGGATCGCAACGGGAAGTATCTCGCGTCATTAGCACGTGGCAATCGTGAGACTTCATCCCGGTGAACCTCTTCTTCGCTACGTCCGGATATCTCGCTTATATTCCCCGAGTAACCGTGAGGAACTTTCACTCCTAGGAGGCACCTGAAAATCGCTCGAGCTCCTCCGGACTCGTTGTGAAGCGAGCAGCGGGAAGCTGCACCGCGTTCTTCTTAGCCCTTTTACGGAGACGTTGAGTCCCTTCCGTCTGATCATCATCATCATCATCATCATCATCGTCGTATCGGGGCTTGAAGATCTTTCCCGATGCCAAAATGTTTAAGATCGTATCTTGCTTTCGGTCCATCCTTGGACTTCTCTCGAGTTGCAAAGAGTGCCAAGCGGACTCTCGGTAACGTTCTTCGTAATGTGCATGACATCGAGGCTGTGGGGCGTGTGGAGGACCTTCCGGTACTCCAAGTCGTGGAAAACGGACCTCGCTTTCCATACACCGAGCAGCGGCTCGGCTTCGGTCGCTTCTTTCCCGGCGCTGGGCACTCCTTCCAATTATTCAGAAGATCATCGATTTCCGCGCCGCTCCTCGGGCGTGGGGGTCCATCGGGCTCATCTTTACCATTGAACGGATCACCGCGTTTTCTCCACGGGTGATCCAAGCGAAGCCACCTTCGAGCACCCGGGTAGACGGTTTTCGAGGACCCGGGATCCCTTGGTAGTTGTAGATGCGGGGTATCGTCCATGCACTTCGCACGGCCGTTGAATCCGTGGCCCACCTGGGCAGATACATATGCGTAACCAGGATAGTCCGTGACCGTCGTGATCAACGCGGCTCTCATATCGAAATAAGTTCTAGTGTAGGCGTCCCACGTACGGGGTGGCGTCTTCCACAACGTGTCTAACTCCTCTTTCGAGCAGCCCGAGATACAAATGCATGTCGACACCTGGTTGTTTCGGCCCCCGAATGAGAATACTCGGGTGTATGTACCTTTGCTTGGTGCACGGCCACGGGGGTAGGTTGTAAGGCCATACAAACACAGGCCAGGTGCTATGCGTGCTACTCACGGTTGCCGAACGGATTGAGTCCATCGGTGCTCATACCCAGCCTGATGTTCCTTGCGTCGCCCCGAACCTAGGGAAGGCGATGTCCAATGTTTGCCACCGTCCAGCCGTCTGAAGGGTGTGTCGGCATATAGCCCATCTCCGGATCTTCTTCGGGCTTCTCGCCTTTCCTCGTGCCATTGCATGAGCTTTGCTTCCTTAGGGTCCACGAAATACCGCTGCGGACGGGGAGTGATAGGAAAGTACCATACCACCTTTCGAGGTACCTTCTTGTTCCCAACCTTGTACCGTCCGTGGCCACACACCGGACATGTGGTTCTGTCCTTGTACTCGCACCTATAAATCACACAATCATTAATGCAGGCGTGGTATTTTTCGTGCGGTAGGTCAAGGGGACACACGACTTTCTTGGCCTCCTCGGTACTACTTGGCAATGTGTTCCCCTCCGGGAGACGATCGTGCCAGAATTTTAAGCTCTTGCTTGAAGCTGGAATCGGTCCACTTGTTCCGCGTCTTCATCCGCAGGTAATCAAACGTTACATGCAAGCGCGTATCCTGCGGACGACACCCAGGAAAGATCGGAGTCATCCCGTCTTTCTCCATTTGCGACAGCTTGGCTCTCTCTCTAGCTGCAACTCTATCGTTGCTCGTCTCCCGGAGGAGCAGATCTTGAACATGAGAGTCCCGCAAGGCCGAAATTAGCGTGGTCGCGCCGGAATCTTCTTCTTCATCATGATGATGTTCTCCGCCGGCATCTTCTTCTTCATGATGATCTTCTCCGTCGACTTCTTCTTCATGATGATAGTCCCCGTCGGCATGATGATAGTCTTCTTCATGATGATAGTCGTCTCGCTCGACATGGTCTTCATGCGCACCATTTGATGGGGCCGGCCGCGCCCGGTTGTCTTGCATGAAACCGCGCCTCGGCAGGTGCTCCTCCAGTTGTCCGGAATCGGGGTTGATCCAGCGCTCGAGTTTGCATGATCGACACGGACATCTTATCCGGCGCCTATTGTTCCGAATCATGTCCTCCTTCGCGTCTATCTTGTATCTAGAGATTCGAGCGGAACTCATCGAGAGGACCATGCTTGCCCGCAAATGGTATACATAGAACAGGAAATTAGAACCGCACCAAATGCACACACATGCATGGGCCGTACCTCTCCTCAAGGTATTACATGGAGTGGAAAAATTCGGCATGACCTCTCCTCAAAGTAGGACATATGGGTAGTGCAAAACTTGCCGAAACGGAAATGAATCAACATTTCGGCAAACATCCATGCACCACACCGGCACACACACAAGCGCTTCACCTGCAACAAGCATCCATACACACGACGGCCACACAAGATCTACAAGCATATGCATGTCTCCTCCAAGCATATGTATGTCTCCTCCAACTACTCACCTTCTAGATTCGATACCGAGACGAGACCGCGATCGATGACTTCGAGAGGAGGAGAGAGTATGGAGAGCCTTCTCCTCAACTCCAATTAAGTATCAACCAAAGTAAGTGTAATAAATACCCAAGCAAGTGAAAAGTGGAGTCAAAATGGTATGAGAGAGAAGGGGGGACGAGCTAGATGGAGGAAGAAGAATGGCTTGTGTAGTGTGGTAGGTGGGAGGTTGCTCACTTTTGTAGATCTGGTTCGCTAATTCTGTGGCGCACCAACCACAGTGCGCCACAGAATAACTTATTTCGTGGCGCACCGACCGCAGGTGCGCCACAGAATAACTTATTTACGTGGCGCACGGAATACGGTGCGCCACGGAATACCTTATTTTTGTGGCGCACCGTCGCCGTGCGCCACGAAGAAGTAATTTCGTGGCGCACCGAGGTTTGTGCGCCATAGAAATTGTAAAACCAATGATTGGGGGTGACAGGGTGTGGGGCCCACCAAGTTTTTGTGGCGCACGGTTTAGCGAGTGCGCCACAAAATTAAGCTATTTCGTGGCGCACCGAGCTTCGTGCGCCACAAAATAAGTTTCTGTGGCGCACCAAAAACGGTGCGCCACAGAACTAAGCTTCGCCTATAAGGGTTTTCCTACTAGTGTCTTCTTCGGTATAGAGTTGCACCCTTGGCGAATCATGGAGAATGTCGGTTGGTATGACCGCTTCTGCTCCATAAACCATAAAGAATGGAGTGTATCCGGTAGACCGGTTTGGAGTTGTTCTTATACTCCACAGATGCGATGGTAGCTCATCGAGCCAACACCCCGGCGATTTTTCCACCGCATCAATGAGTCTTGGTTTGATACCGGAAAGTACCAAAGCATTTGTTCTTTCAACTTGGCCATTGCCTTGTGGATGCGCTACTGAGCACAAATCCAGCCGGATGTTTTTGTTTTCACAGAACTGCTTGAATTCTCCTTGGGCAAAGTTTGAGCCATTGTCAGTTATGATACTGTGTGGGTATCCATACCGCAGGATTACATCTTTTAGGAACTTCACTGCTGTGTGGCCATCACACTTTGCGATAGGCTTCACTTCCAGCCACTTGGTGAATTTATCCACCATTACCAAGATGTGGGTCATGTTTCCCCTTGCGGTTTTGAATGGGCCAACCATGTCCAGGCACCAAACAGCAAACGGCCAAGTTAGCGGTATGGTCTTTAAACCGGATGCTGGGGTATGGTTTTGCTTGGCGTACCTCTGGCACCCATTGCATTTCCTTACCAGATCCTCTGCATTTTCCAAAGCCATTGGCCAATAGAACCCATGCCGGAACACCTTTGCTACCAGCGCCCTTGATGAAGCATGGTGCCCACATTCTCCCCGGTGAATTTCCTCGAGCATTTCTTTTCCCTCTTCCGGTTCCACACACCTTTGGAGGACACCGGTAACACTTCTCTTGTACACCTCGCCATTGATGATGGTGTAGGCTTTGGACCTCCTTTGTATCCTTCTGGACTCATTTTCGTCAACCGGCAAGGTGCCGTTGATCAGGAATTCCTTAATAGGTTTAACCCAAGATGGCGCCTCTCTAACCACGAACACCGGCACGTCTATGTCCATGTTATCCACCAGCATTGCTTCTTCCGGCACCGGTATAGCAGTCCCCGAGCCTACCGGAGCAGTCCCCGGGTTTGCCGGAGCAGTCCCTGGGTTTCCTTCGTCAATATCCATTGGCACCACATGTGACTCCGGTACGAAAATTGATTCCGACTCCGGACTTGGCTTCATCGATGGAACTCTTAAATGCGCTAAGGCTATTCCGGGAGGAATTTCTTGCCTGGAGGAACCTAGCTTGGATAAAGCATCCGCGGCTTCATTTTCTGCACGCGGCACGTGGTGAAACTCGCAGCCTTCAAAGAATCCGGCAATCTTTTGCACGTGAAACCGGTACGAGGCCATGTTGGCATCTTTTGCATCCCAATCTCCGGAACACTGCTGTACCACAAGGTCTGAATCACCATAGCAAATGATCCGGAGTGCACCGATTTCTTTTGCGACCTTAAGCCCATGTATCAGAGCTTCGTACTCAGCAACATTGTTTGATGCCCTGAAATGCACTTGCAAAACATACCGGAGATGATCTCCCTTTGGTGAGGTGAGTACCACACCGGCACCCAGACCCTCCTTGAGCTTGGATCCGTCAAAGTGCATCTTCCAGTATTCTATCTTATGTTCTGGCGGTTTGTACTGCATTTCTGCCCAGTCAACCAAAAAATCAGCTAGAGCTTGCGATTTTATGGCATCCCTTCTTTCATATACCGGCACATATGGTGATAACTGAATTGCCCATTTTGCAATCCGGCCGCTGGCGTCCTTGTTGCCCATGATATCGGAGATGGGTGCCTCACTCACCACCTTCATGGGGTGCTCCTCAAAGTAGTGCTTGAGCTTCGTGGCGGCCATGAACATGCCATAAGTAATCTTTTGGAAGTGCGGGTAGTTTTGCTTCGAGGAGGAGAGCACTTCGTTCAGGTAGTATACCGGCCTCTGCACGGTTTTACCTTCCTCTTCTCGTTCTACCACAACCACAACACTAACCACCCGGTTCGTTGCCGCTATGTAAAGCAACATGGGTTCCCTTTCTAAAGGTGAGGCCAAGATTGGGGCCGTTGCGAGCATGGTTTTTAGCTCTTTAAACGCCGCGTCTGCCTGAGGGGTCCAGACGAACGTATCGGATTTTTCATTAGAGCGTATAGTGGCAAAGCTTTTTCTCCTAGCCTGCTTATGAACCGGCTTAGCGATGCCAAGCTTCCGGTAAACTTTTGCACATCTTTTAGTTCTCGTGGGACAGTCATTCTTTCTATTGCCCGGATTTTTACCGGATTAACTTCAATGCCCCGGCTTGACACAAGAAAACCAAGCAACTTGCCGGCAGGGACACCGAAGGTGCATTTTGCCGGATTAAGTTTCATCCGGAACCATCTTAGGTTATCGAATGTTTGCCGGATATCATCGATTAAGGTGTTCTTTACCTTAGTTTTTATCACAATATCGTCCACATAGACCTGCAGATTCTTTCCGATTTGATCAAACAAGCATTTTTGCATACAGTGCTGGTACGTTGCACCAGCGTTGCGCAAACCAAAAGGCATAGTGACATAGCAATAAGCCCCGTGCGGGGTAATGAACGCAATATTTATTTGATCTTCCTTTTTCAGGGGGATTTGATGGAAACCGGAATACGCATCCAGAAAAGACAACAACTCACACCCAGCAGTAGAATCTATCACTTGATCGATCCGGGGCAGAGGGAAAGGATCTCTTGGGAAAGCCTTGTTGAGGTTGGTGTAGTCGATGCACATGCGCCACACCTTTGGAGCTTTTGCTTCCAGGTTCTCATCTTTCTTCTTTTCGACCATTACCGGATTAGCCAGCCATTCTGTGTGCGTGACCTCCACGATGAAACCGGCAACCAACAGTTTTGTCACCTCCTCTCCTATGATTTTCCTCCTATCTTCAGCGAACCGGCGCAAAGGTTGTCGCACCGGCCTGGCATCCTTCCGGACGTTTAGAGAGTGCTCAGCCAGCTCCCTCGGAACACCTACCAAGTCATCAGTTGACCAGGCGAAGATATTCCGATTCTCACGGAGGAAGCTGACGAGCGCGCTTTCCTATGCTTGATCGAGGCTGGCACCGATACGAACGGTGCGCTCTGGGTAAGCCGGATCCAGCACAATGTCCTTTGTTTCATTTGTCGGCTTGAATGCCGGTGAGCCCAAGCTTCCACTCATTGCCGCTAAGCTCAACTGTGAGGACTGAGCCAGCGCAACCGCAGTTTGCATCCTTCTTTTTTCCTCTGCGATCACCAGCGATTCCGCTAGGTTTGATCCGGCAGATGCTATTTCCAGTGAGACCTTATAGTTTCCTACCACAGTTAGGGGTCCACGAGGTGCCGGCATCTTCATCTTGAGGTAAGCTGCATGAGTCGTAGCCATGAAAGCTGCCAATGCCGGTCTTCCCAGCAACGCATGGTAGGGGCTGTCTAGGTCCACCACCTCAAACTCAATGTTTTCAACCCGGCAATTGTCACGTCCTCCAAATGATACGTCCACCCGGACTTTTCCTACCGGAGCGCAAGACAAGCCCGGAACGATTCCGTGGAACGTTGTACGAGTTGGCTGAAGCATGTTTTCTGTTATGCCCAGTGTACGCATGGTATGCTTGTACATGATGTTTATGCTGCTACCGTTGTCTATCAGCACCTTGCTGAATTTTACTCGAGTTTCCGGCCCTTTCATGATTGGGTCCACAACAAGAGCATATCCACCCGGATTCGGCATGATTTTGGGGTGATCCTTGAACGACCAGGTGATTTCCTGATCTGACCACAACATGTATCTAGGAACCGCCGGCATCACGGCGTTTACCTCCATGGAGCGGCGATGCACAGTTTGCCTGTCTGTTGGCTCTGTGACAAAGACAACACAGCACAGATGCGGGTCCTCGTAAACATTCCGGCCTAAAGGTGCCGGTGGAGGCGGCTGATCATTATTTTGCTCCACCCGGTTAACCTGCTGGTATTGTTGCCTGTTCGGCAGAGGCTGCACCGGTAAAGCATTTGCTCCAGTAAGTGGTGGTGGTGGTGGTAGCTGTTGCTGGCGCAGCATATCTTGCGATGGCGGCAACACTGTTGAGCACCCTTGTGCTTGCGCGTCCTTTACTGCTCCCTTTTGCTTCAAGTACTTGGTCCAAGAACAATCCTTCGTCAGGTGGTTTGACGGGTGATCCGGGTTCGGCGTGTGCCACCGGCAAGGTTGATCCATGGCGGCTTCCATGGTGTATTTTACGGGTTCTTGCCAATTCTTTTTCTGGCTCCAGGGTTTCTTTTCGACCCACTGCTTTTTAGGACCCGCCCATGGCTGCGATCCGGTTTTTTGCCTCTGGCTGCCGCCGGCATCATAACCTTCTTGCTCAGCAGCAACGTGCTGCGGAGCGTACCTTCGATCCGGGAAATCTTCCCTTCTTTTGTTGTTCCGGTTGTCCCGGTATTGTTCCTGTCGCTGCTGAGGCGGGTTTGACTGCTCCGGCTCAGCTTGTACCGCCGGTTGCATTGGGTCTCCCAACGCATAGTTATCCGCCACACGTATCATCTCCGCTAAGGTTGCTGGCATGTTTCTCTGTAGCCTTTGCCACAGTGGTGATCCTCTCCTGCATCCCTAATTGAACCAAGCAATCGCTTGTGCTTCAATCACTCCTTCACACGTGTTTCTTGTTGAGTTCCATCGGGTGAGATAATCCCTATCTGTTTCACCTGCACGCTGCTGGCATAAAGCGAGCTGTTGGGGCCGGTTTGGCCTCTTGTAAGTGCTGCTGAAGTTGCTCACAAAAGCTTCCTCAAAGTACAACCATCCGTTAACGCTTCCTGCCGGCAAGTTGTTAAGCCAAATCCGCGCAGGACCTACCAGGTAGGACGGTATGATTCTTACCGCCCAACGCCGGTTTACTCCACCACCAGCTACGTAAACAGCTGTGACATAGTCCGCCAGCCAATCTTCCGGCTTGGTCGTGCCGTCATACGTTTTTGTGTCCCGGGGCAATTGGAAATTGCGTACCGGTGGCTCTTCTCTTATGATTCGTGGGCCAAAACACTTTGGGCCAGGAGGACCCTCAGATTCGATCATTTCGGAGAGATGTACTCTGTCCAGCCTGTGCCTCGCATCCCGGTCTGGCAAACATCTTTCCCCAATGCGCTCCTGTTATCACCAGAATTTGACCGGATCAGAGGTGGGCCGCGATTGAAGATGGGCTTGAAGAGTATACATGGAAGGAACACATGAATCGGCCTTGTGTACCAAGTTTGGGCTAATTGCCCGTGTATCTGTAGCATAGTAGGATATATGTCGTTTAGAAGTTAGAGTTTTTCCCGTGCACGGTTAGGTGCACGCCTGAATTAGGAAGTCCCCCGGACTATAAATATGTATCTAGGGTTTATGAAATAAACAACAACCAACATTCAACACAAATCAATCTCGGCTCCTTCGTCTCGAGGGTTTCTTCTGGTAAGCACCATGCTGCCTAGATCGCATCTTGCGATCTAGGCAGCACAAGCTTATTACGTTGTTCATGCGTTGCTCGTACTGAAGCCTTTTTGATGGCGAGCAACGTAGTTATCTTAGATGTGTTAGGGTTAGCATTGTTCTTCGTATCATATGCTGTCGTAGTGCAACCCTTATACATCTAGCCGCCCTTACGCCTATCTTAGGTGTAAGGGCGGCACCCCGCTTGATCATCGTTTAGTAGATCCGATCCGTTACGGTTGCTCCTTGTTCTTCAAGGATTAGTGTGGGGACCCCGGACTAGCTGTCCGAAATTCCCTGTTATGTATACAGTTCACGATCCCATGATCAGTGTGTCGTGAACACATAACCGAACTGATATCAAATTACACCATCCATTACAAAGCGGAATAAGAAAATTACAACATGGTCACCCGACCAATACTTACACAATAGCCTCGAAGGGCCTAACTAAACATCGGAGTAGCATCATCACTTCAAGCAGTCGCAGTACCCAAGTCATCTCGCCATAACCCTACGAGCAACCGACCGGGAAGACGTTCCTAGCTCGCATAGACGTCGCCAACTCCTTCTTCATCTGTCGAACTCCTTCAAGCCCGGCCAAGTAAATAGCCGGGGACAAAGCCGTGAGTACATTTGAATTGTACTCGCAAACCATCAAGAAGGTGATAACAATTCTAACTAAAGAAGACAAGAGAGGAAGAGTAGTTTCTCTTGTGGATATAGCATGTGGAAGAGAAGAGATGTTTTTGGTGGAGATAGCATCCCAACTTCTCAATCGAAGGGTACACTCCAAGAATTTATCTAAGACATCTCTATATCTCTATTGAAGAAGAGTTCCTCTACATGAAAACACTAGGAAGGGTCACCCCATTTTGTTTCATTTTCCTCAACCATCTCCGCATGGTCGGCACAACATCTTTCCCGTACCCTTCCGGTACTTCCAACACACGCATTTCCTTTGGAAATCATTTTCAAAACCAAAACTCGACACAGCTCGGTAACGGCCATCCCAACCGTCCATGACCGCGGACGCGGCTATTCGAATAGTTTTAACTCTGCAGAGTGTGCGCACTTTCCCCACAAGAACCTATAAATCCGCCGGGATCATCCCCGGTTCGACATACAAAAGTATGCGAGGCTCGGATAATCAGTCATAGTCCTTCGCCTGTCTCCCTTGACAAGAGTCCTTCCCTGTGGGCTTACCCCTTCCCGGCACCCCGGCAAGCATACCTCCTTTTGAGCGTATCTCCGGCGCCATGACAGAAGACCCTCGGTAATCGTCCGGCTGCAAGTTAATGCGGTGTATTGCCTCCTTCGGAGCGCAACCCGGTGTCGAGAGGTCATCGTGACCCTCCTAGAGAGTTGTGAAGGTGTCTCAAGTCAATTTCAACAAACTACAGACTAAGCCCGTACCCACTTTAGATAATGTGGTTGCGCTGTGTAATTGTTCCGGGCGAATACAAAGAACCATGTGTCGTTTTTCTCAAAAACCCAAGTCACACCCACACTTTCCTCTTTCCAACCATCTTTGTCAAGATCCTTTTCTTTCATAAACCATACGCTTGGGTAAGGTTGCCTCACCCAAGGTTTTCATAAACATTTACAACAAGGTAAACCTTGAGGGGTTCCCAACCTATAGTTTCATGAGTTGAACTAGTATTGCACTACGGCCGAGATGAGAGTCATCCCACCATAGATGAGGTATAAAGGGGTAGTGGAGTGGATCATACTTGCTTAAGGTAAGCATGTATTATGACAACACAAGGAGGAATATACTCTCAGATTTGTGGTGCTAACTACACAACTTAGATAGTGGAGTGTCACTATCCAACATATTCTCCAAGATGGTACAAGGCATACTCCTCTCAAGTTGAGAATACACCAAGATCATGACATTGATACCTCTATACTACAAAGGGGGTGGGTGTGGTGTAAGTTACTATCTTGAGATGGAACATGCTCAAGTTGAGCATACGAGATAACCAAGTGGGATAGCACGGCCATGTTACCATGCATCCCATAACACAAGGACAAAAAGTGGAGCATCACCACTAGGGAGTACCCCACTTGCAATCACACATAGATGACATAAATAGAGATAATAACACACATAGAATGAAGGTGCTTTGAACATCAACAAATGACATCCAACTAGACACCGGATCAGAGATCAAAAGATGGCTTGCCTTGGCTTATTTGTCCCCGGACTTCTTCAGCTACATCAATATAAGAATCCCAATAACATAAAAAAAATCCTCGTTCGATTCCACTTCTTCTTCTTCTCCGGAATTGTTCGCATCTATCGCCGGAAAATATAAAAGGAACACAATCAATCATATTGCATCAACAAAACAAACATGCAACACTCAACAATCAATAGCTAACCACTTTACTAAGGGCTAATATACGAAATACTTATAGATACTACAAAGCAACTAAAAGAAAACCCCATTTATTTACCTAGTGAAGGTATGAGAGTGCCACGACTTAGCAATTGCCTCTCTAGATATCACCATGGCACAACTAAGTATCCCCTGGTAGATAACATCATAAAGAGGACAAGAGCATTAGTTTGGCATCACAAACATTCACAATACATTTTCAAACATTTTTGGAAAAGTAGAAAACAGTTTTCCTAACATAATTTGTTCCCATAACACTACAACCAAAATAGGAAGCAAACCATAATCCACATCATTTGAAAACTCAAGCTAAACAAAAGAGCTAATGTTAAGTTGCAGAGGTTTTGCTTTGCAAGCATAAAACAATGGTTGCCCATCTCTACCAAAAAGAGTTGGTCAAGGGTTTTAAATAAACCGAAAGGTTTTGCTTCAACAATGCATGTCACACATAAACATTACTAACAGTAACAAATTTCTATGAACAGAGACTAATAATATTTTTCCTATATAGCCAGTACTAATACAAGACTAACCCAATTGGAATCACCCAAAAATATTTAACCTACAATTTTAGGAATTTCTTTGAATCTGACTGTACAGAAAACAAGATCTGTAAGCCATAAATCGTAGAAAAATCCTAAAAATATGAGGCCACTGGCATTTGAAAGATATTTAAACATAGATGCATACACAATTGGATTTGGGTTCAAATTTTTTCTGAAACTCTCACAAATGGATTGACAAGATTACTGCATGTCTATACCATTTGCTTCACCTCTGGAGTTACAGAACAGATAAAGGTTTGAAACTTGTTTGAGATAATTAAGAAAACATTCAGTAATCCTACAGAAGTGGAATCACTCAATTAGGTTCAAAAATGGATTTTTGATGAATTAAAAGCTAACAGCCATGTCTGCAGAACATACAGAACAAGTTTAATTCATCAAAAATCATACACAAATCATAAAAATATGAGGTCTGCTGCATCTGAAAGGTATTGAAGAGGTGGTTCTTACACAGTTGGTTTCATTCAAAAATTCGTCTCCAAGCTCCTGGTTTAATTCGACAAAGTCAGATCTGACCAGATCTTGATCTGTGAACCATTTCAGTTTCAGGAGGTCAATCGAAGTGAAACCACCGCCAAAATGAAGGTACTGAAGAGGACTTTCACCCACAGTTGAGTTTGCTCAAAAAGGTTTTGTAAAACGGGAGAAATCTAACAAACTGTGATTCTGCATGTTTTCAGGACTTTATTTACCATGCAAAATCCGTAACGAATTTGAGGATGGGACCAACGCCAAGTTGTAGATCTTTTAAATACCTATCTGCGGAACTTTGAATCACTCGATTTGGATCTGCACACGAGATTTGGCGGATTTTACAATTTCGTACCAGAATCTGAAACAGCAAGATACAGAAATTACTGCAAGGTTTTGGACGAACTTTGCTCAAGAACTTCAGATCTGAGGATAGCTCAAGCTTCTCCATGCTTGGACCAACATGCACCTGCATCAAGATCCAATCTTAGCAATGGAGGAAGAGGAAGAGGAGAGAAAACCATCTAGGGTTGGGGAGAAGAGAGGGAGAAGGAAGCTCTCATGGTGAGGGGAAGCTTGAGGAAGGAGGGAGTTGCATCTTGGAGAGGTTTCCATGGCCATGGCCGGCCATGGTTGCTAGGAGGAGCAGCATTTCGTGGTGGAGGAGAGGAGGAGAGTGTGAGGGAGTGGAGAGTGAAGAAAATGAGCAAAGGGGGAGGTGGTGGCTGGCCAAGGGGGTATTTATAGAGGGAGAGGGGTGGCTGCCTCCTTTTTCATTGGCCAAGGAAGGTGGCTGCCCATTTATTGATTGGAGTAGTTGGGAGGCAATGCTTGCAAGAGAAGAAAGTGAGGAGAAACATGGCTGGCCGAAATTGTCATGGCCGGCTCCATTCTTGCCAAGCACAAGTGAGCAATGTGAGAGAAAGGCACAACATCAATGTGTATAGACAAGGTATGATGTTGAGAAGATAATATCAAAGAGTGACTTTGATAATGATAAAAATAGGAGTAGATACATATAGATAAAAATGAGTATGAAGGTGACATGTGCCATGTGCCATGAGAATAATCTCCACCACTTTGGTTGAGACCAACTTAGGATGAAGATAGTTCCCAAGGTATAGTTGATGATTAGAGGTTTACATTAGAATTCAAAATTGAAAGAATTGGGATTCACCACATGGAACAATGCATGAGCATGCCAAGGTAGATGGGTGGTGATGGTGGTTTAGTCAATGATAGAGCAAGATTAAGAGAGATGGTGAGTGAAGTATTCATGTACTCACAAGGATGAATATATTGACATAAATCATCAATTCATGAGGTCAAGGCAATGATGGAAAAGAATAGAGGAGTGAGATAGATATGATGAAATATAAGATGTGCAAGTGTTTCCATTCGAAATAGAATTTATTTGAAAAGTACTTGAAACACCTCAATTGTCTAGGGACAATTGGGAATGAACTCAAGTGGAATGGCATTTGAAAATGTTGAGAGAAAACTAGTTGGAACATAGGAGCTCAAAATATTCTACTTACTTTCTCAAGTTAGGTAGAGTTTTTCTCAAATGTAAAATAATCAAGAGGGAAACAAGAAATGGTATAGGTACCATAAACAAGCTTTTGGTTAAAACAAAGCAAAATAGAAATAATGTTTTATAAATCAATACTTGGTAGAAATGGGATGAAAAACAAAACCCATTTCAGTTCCTTGTTTTCTTTGAAGAGAAATCTTGGAAAGTTTTAATAAAACTAGAAGTAGTTTTGTGATCAAAACTAGAGTGGGAAAACTGTAGGATTTTTGAGGAGGGAAACTAATTTAGGGAGGAGTGTTCTCAAGGGTAGATGGTGACTACAAAATGTATCCATCATTCCCACTCTTGGTTTTGTGAAGATTAAACTTGAATAAAAACAAGAGGTAAAAGTGAAGGAAGTGATCTAGAGTTGAATCATTGGATAGGGTATAAGATCAAGTTGAATATAAGTGATGCAAGGGTAGAATAAGACATGCAGGATGTGGAAATTGTAGAGGGAGATGCTCAGATGAGATCCATGCATTGAGATCACCAAGTTGTGAATTAAGGATGATTGAGCTATCTTGTACCACAAAGAGAAAAATCAAGATGGCACACTCATGTTGTCATCGGGAGAGAGGTTTGATGTAGTAAGAAGGAAAACAATTCTTCCTAAGCCACACATGTGTTTTATTTGGTGAGTTGCTTGTTTAACCACTAGGGGTGTCGTTCTATGAGGTAGCTCAAGACAAAACTCAACAAGCAAATCAAGACAATACATCTACCAACAGATCAAGGCAATTCATCATAGCAAACAGATCAAGGCAATTCATCTTAATTAGTCTATAGAAAAAGTTTTTGTTCCCCCTGATTTTTGAAATAAGGACAACTAATCAAGGTTGAAAAAGTTGGGGTGTTACAATTAGTTTAATATCTGCAATAGTTAGGCCTTACAAAGGGTTGGAGGATCCAGCGGCGTGTAGGGTGTAGTTTGCTAGCCCTAGACAGGATGTTCCGAGGATCCACCTCGTGTTGGTTTTTAGGCCCTGTCTAGTGTAACAACCCAACTTTTGTGACTTGATTAATATTTAGGAGTACAAATTTTTGGGCCAACAATTTTTTTTCTATCTTCAAATTTTGCATGCATATAGTTGATCTTGCATTGATTGTAGGATGTGTGTGTTTGTTACTTGTGGAAATTACATGGTGTGTCAATCACTAAAAACCCCAAAACCCTTCTACATGTGAACCTCTTTTATTTCTGGGTTGAATTAATTAAACCAAGACACAAACCCTTATGCATGTGATCATCCCCACATGTGATCATGCAAGATCATGACCATCTCCATTTTTTTCCCTCCACCAATTCTCTTTTATTCTTTTTCCAGTTTCCATTCTACAAATTCTCCAAGCAAGGACCCCTATGTCTCATCCCATATTTTGACTCAACTTGCCTTGGGTCATGCCCTAGTGTGTTGACCAAATTTTCAAACAAATAGAAATGTGGAGGATGGCCATCATACCACCCCCATTACCTTGCATTCCTCCCTCTATCTTTTTTTTGCCTCTTCACTCTCCAAACCACCAGCATGGTGGATGCTATTTCTGAACCCACACACGCCCCCATCTCCTCTCTTCTTACTCTCTCACTCTCCACACATGATCCCACGAGTGTGCATGCATTTTGGCACCATGTGTTTAATAGAGAAATAAGAGAGAAGAGGTGGCCGGGGCTTGGAGTACACTTGCTGCCAATTTGCATGCCTCCACTTAGACACAGCCAAACCCGAAGCTACTCCAACCCTACCCTCTCTCCTATCCCTCCCCTACTCAAACCTAGAGGCTCTCCCGTCGCATCCTCTCTTTGGCAAGGCCCGCACGGTGCGTCTCAGCCTTCTCTCTTTCGCCGCGCATGCTGGCGGAACCAGGGGACACTGCTGATCACCGAGCCTCCCTCTCCCTCCTAGACAACCTCCTGGGACCTCCCCTTCATCGACCCGCCCCTGGACCCCCAACCGCTGCCAAGCACGTCGCCCTGGAGCACGTCCACGTAGGCCGCGCCACGGCCCTCCCCGGTGAGCGTCCATGCCAGGAGTTGGACGAAGAGAGTGTCAGCCCCGTGGGGACGCACGCTCAGCTGCAGCCACGCTCTCTCCTGCCCGTGTCTGGCATCGCCTCGCCGTAGACGTTCCATCGAGCACCTGGCAGAGACACGACGTCTCCACGCCTGGACACTTCCTCGCGCTCCAGACGGCCGCATCCTTCCAACGAAGCTCGCCACGGCCTGGAAGCACATCAGCACCGCCCCGCTCGACCTATCCGCGCTGCCGCCCACCGTGAACCGCCTCGCCACACCGTGTCCACCGTGCACCGCGCGGCGAGATATAAAATGGCCCGGACCCCCTCTTGCTCAACTCCCTCGCCACCAGCCTCTCGCTAGCCCTCCTCCCACCCCTCAGACATCCCCCAAGCGAAGAGAGCTCGCCTCTGCCCTGAACACCCGTGCTCACCGTCGGACACCTCCCCTCACGGAGATGGTTGTCGTCGGCCCCAGCCATCTCTTCCCCTTTTCTTTTGCTCCCCGGACACGTCTGGTCGATGCATTTCTAACGCGCCCTTTTCTTGGACAGCGGAGCCCCTGACGCCGTCGCCATCGTCTTCCCACCTGCACGGCCATCACCGTCGCGGGCGACCGTGCCGCCGTTTGGACGGTGCATGTCGGAGCTGCGACCGTCCCTGCACCTAACCGAGCCGCTGAACCCTCCCCGGACCCCTTCCGTCGTCGCCAGCGAGCCCTAGGTGAGCCCTCCATCTCCGTCTCCGACGTCTGCGTCGCCGTCGACCGCCGCTGAGGCCATCTCTGTTTCGGCCACCACAACCCTCCCTGGGATCCCCTCTGTCCCCTCTTTCTAACGTGCCTACCGCTGCTTGCTAGGTGGACGTGTGGACGCCGGCGTTCCGAGCAGCGTCCGTGACCCGTCACCGTCGACCGTCGCCGGACCGCCGCTGTTTCCATTCCCTCGACCACCGCCCGAGAGCCCGTCCTCCGCCGAGCCCGACGCGCCCATACCCGCCGTGATGTGCGCCCCGAGGTGAGCATGGCAGCCTCCAGAACCCGCTAGGGTTTCCTGCGCCTGTGTTTTCCGTAGCCTCGGGGAAGAAACGGCATGCACCGTTGGATGTAATCCAACGGATGCATGCAGGACCGCCCGGGGCCCAGGACGCCAGCGTGGCCCGCCACGTCCCCGGCATTCAAACCTGGCCTCCCGCGCGTCCTCGCCACAGCCGGGCTGGCCAGTGAGCCAAACTGGGCCGCCCCGCCACTTCCGGCCCGCGCCCCCCTTTTCTATAAATTAGAAATTATATGCCAGTAATATATGCTGTAGCTTTTGAAATTCTGTAAATTCATAGAGGACTCAAATCTGATGGTTCAAACGGCTATGTGCTCGTGCGCGAAATCTCTACCGCAAATAATTGCATGCATGTGATTTAGTGTGGTAAAAAGGTGTTGATAAATAGAAACCTAAAATGTTACTGATTGTGTATTTTAATTGGTGTGTGAGAATTAAAGATTCTTTTTGCATGAGGTTAATTTTGTTTTGGATTAGAAGTAAATAGCTTTATTTTGGAACAAGTCTCACATGCAAAAGCTTCCTGGATTTTGTATGGTTAGCAAAGTAAATTTTGTCTAGAGAGCTCTTCTCTGATTTTTACTTCAAAAAGTGCACATCTTCTTAAAGCAAATCCAAGGGCTACTGGTAGAAATAATGATAGGGTATTTCTGTGCCAAAGGAAATATTTTTCAGAGTTGTAGTTTAATTCTAAAAGTTTTATTACTGAAACAGCATACCTTTTCAGTATTTGATTTTTGTAAAATCTTTTACAAATCAGAAAATTACCAAACCAGTGGGGCTAGATCACATTTAGTTTCAGCTATCCATAGGTATGATTGGTTTTGGTTTGTGATGCTCTGATACTGGTGTGGATAGCTAATTGTGTGCTCTGGTTTCTGTCTCATTTAAATTGTCTAAATTATTTAAAACATTATTTGCAAGTGATTCTTGTGCAAGTGTGTTATACATTTTGTTAGCTTTCAGTAGGTATGCTGCATGTATTTTTGTGACTTACAGAAAGATTTAGGGCATTTAAATGGTTCCTAAGTAATTCCTGGTTTTATAAAAATCATAACTTTTGTTTTAAAAACCATAAATTAGTGAATCCACTTCCAGTAGCTTGTTATTGTGAACCTTTACATACTGTGATTTTACCAAATTTTTGTGTGAACTATTCTGGAATGGTTTGTTGATTTGGTGTGTTGCTTGTTTCTTTTTATTTTGCGACGCTAGATTCGAACGCTGCCGGGAATAAAGGAGGAGGTGAATTTGGAGGATTTGAGGAAGAAGGCCAGGGACACTTTGCTGATCAAGGCAAGCCACCTCTTGATGCATGTCTCATCCTAATTATCTTACTCTTGCATTTTCACAGGTTTTGATAAATTGCATGTCTTTTATTTATTTATGTGAGTGGTTCCGCCACTCGAAGTTTTATTATTCCACCCTTACGGGTGCAGCCCTCGTGTTACCTACTGATCACCCACTTGCTACTGATATGGTGCGTAGCACCTTATCATCCTTGTCGCCGCTTTTCAAAGAAAAGTCGGACTATAGGTCGGGAGCCCTCTTTAAAAAGGTTTGTGAAAAATGTTTTCAAGAAAAGAAGTGTTTCGAAAACCTTGGAATGGGGTAGCCATGCCCAAGTGTGAGTTTATGAAAAGGAAAAGGTTTTTGGGAAGAAAAGTTGTTGGAGGCAAGTGGAGAAAATTGTTTTCGAAAAACTTTGGTGACTGAGTACCTAACCGGACCTAGCCAGTACAACCACATTACCCTTTAGTGGGACGGGGCGCAGCGTAGTAGTTTTTCTCGCCTTAGTTTGGGTCCTGCAAGTGTAAGGGGTAGTCCGAACATGGACACCTATCGACCGTGGCCTCCCGACGAACTGGGGACGCCTTTCCATTGCGTATCGATGGCAGGGGTACAACCTATGAGCTCCCATTGAAATATGCCCCGCAGTTGGTCGCGGCATTCCGGAGGGTCGAGTTAGCTGGGGACTTTGCTACTCCTGGACAGCCCTCGGACTCTGGTTTTGGGAGGTACAACTCTAGGCGGCATGTCTTAGGCTAAGGCGAGCAAGCGAAAAACTGCGATCGGGTACTTGTCGTGGCATATGTTGTTATGCAGGGATGATGCCCACACGATAAGTATTCGGATCTTGTGGGGAAAGTGTACAACCTCTCGCGAGTGTAAAACTATTCGAATAGCCGTGTCCGCGGTTATGGACGTGGGAATGGAAGCTGCTTGGCATTAAAGGAAAGTTTTGTTTTACAAAAGTGTTTTCCAAAAAGGTTTTGGAAATGTACCTGGGAGGTACGGAAAATATACCAGTGGGACTGGTGGAGATGTACCTGGTAGGTACGGTGGAAAGATGAAAGTGTTTTGGTCACTCCGATGACCGGGAATGAAAATGGGTCCTCCTTACCTATTAGTCTTCAGAAGAAAACTTATTTTTTTTAAAAGGTTTTTCAACAAAGATATAGAGATGTCATACTCTCGAGAGAAACTACCTCTCGCTCCTTTGTCGCCTTAGTTAGTGCATGTTCCTTGCTACTGCCATACTGCATATCCTTTATTTCTCTCTAAGGTGGTTTGCGAGTACATTCAAACGTACTCATTGGCATTGTTGTCCTGGCTATTTACTTGGCCAGACTTTGAAGAGGAGTACTACGAAGAAGAAGAGTACAACGCCGAAGACGCGAACTAGGACGCTCTCCCGCTCGATCGCTCGTAGGGTAAAGGCCTCGATTTGGGTTCCACCGCTGTTTGGAGTCAAATAAATTCCGCTCGCTGTTTGTTGAACTTCGGCCTTGATGGCCTATGATGTAAGACTTCCGTATTAATGTTATTTCGGTACTCGTAATGGATGATGTAATCTCGGTATCGGTTCGGTTATGTATTCACGATGGAATGATCTTGGGATCGTGAAATTGTATGCATAATAGGAGTTCTGGATCGGTAAGTCCGGGCCCCACGGAGCTGGTATCGAGCCATCCCGACTGTAGGAGACCTTAGTTAGCATGGGCGTTAGTTAGGAAAATACTACTTTGGTAAAATTATTTACTAAACCTATTTTTCTAAATATTAGAAGTTTAGCTTCTATCTTTCTTACCCTTTTAAAACTTCTAATTCTCACCTCTCTGATTTCTAGAGACTTTTAAAGTTCTTATTCTACTATCTCATCCTCTTCCAAACCTATATATTTGGTGAGGTTCCTCAACTCAGACACCCGGACTTGAGGTATTGAAGACATGACAAGCTCAGTCGATCCGAATAGGATACCCCCAATTATTAGGTGTCCCTTGAAACTATTCCTATGCGCGATTCACGCAGTTCATGTAGTTCCCGAAGTGTGAGCTTGATTGTTTGGATATGATTGTTGTGTGATGCTATCTTGTGCCTTTGGCACCCCTGCTATGTTATGCTATCGTTTGCCTACTTTGCATTCGCGTGTTTCCGTTTTCAAAATTATGCATTTTTTTTAACAAGCCCTCCCCTTTTAAGTGGCTGCCCATCTCTTGATTCCCCATTAATATCCGAATCCACCCTTCTTCAGGATGGTTGACACCCGTAGAGGAAGCGCCAGCGGGTCTGACCAAAACCCCCCTCACCTCCTCGACCCAACCATGGCGCAACTTCGCGCCTTATGATGGAAGACCGTGAGGCAGCCCGTGCGAGCGCCAAGCTAATCTTGCTACCCTTCAAAGCACCTCGCTCAGCTCGCTACCGAAACGCCAACCACAATAATGGCGGGAACGAGAATGGAGACCCCCGCTCTAAGCTGAAGGATTTCCAAAGCACCAACCCTCCTGTTTTCGCCAAGTGCACTGAACCCCTCGACGCTGATGATTGGCTTCGCACCATTGAGAACAACCTGGAGGTCGCCGGAGTCGGCAATGATGATAAGGTGTTGTTCGCCACTCACTTTCTCACTGGACCTGCACGTGCTTGGTGGGAAAATGTTAGGGCTATTCAAGCTGAAGGACACGTCATCAACTGGGAAGAATTCAAGGCCAAGTTCCGCAAGACCCACATTCCCTCTGGACTTATCAAGCTCATGAAGGACAAGTTCATGAACTTGCGGCAAGGAAGTATGTCTGTGGTGGATTATTTGGACAAGTTCACCACTCTATCCAGGTATGCTCCAGAAGATACCGACACCGAAGAGAAGAAGAAGGACCGTTTTCTGAACGGTCTCCACGATGAGCTGCAAAGTATCTTGGTAGCTGTCCCATATCCTGACCTAGAGTCTCTGGTGGATGCTTCCATCATGGTTGAGAGCAAGCGCAAGAATGCATTTGAGAATCGCAAGCGCAAGGCAATGATGCTGCGGGGCAGCTCTAGCACTCAAGCAACCCCGCCAGCCCGCCCCCACCTAGGCCGGCGCCCCAAGCAACAGCTGGACCCTCCCCCTACACCACGCCCCAACAAACTCGACCAAAATCCCATCTACAACCACCAGAACAACACTGTCCGCAAACCCCCCTATGGATGCTACACCTGCGGACAACCGGACCATTACTCCAAGGAGTGCCCCAACAGAGTGACTACTAGACAGCGCCCCAATGCGCCTAAGCCAAATCAGGGACAAGCTCGCACTGCCACCGGAAGGAACCAGAACCAGAAGAAGTCGGCTGGACCCTCCAGAGGTCACTTGAACCATGTCAATGCTGAAGAAGCTCAGGAAGCTCCAGTATATCGTCCCGGGTACATTTCCCGTC
Source organism: Lolium rigidum (assembly GCF_022539505.1). Taxonomy (NCBI): domain Eukaryota; kingdom Viridiplantae; phylum Streptophyta; class Magnoliopsida; order Poales; family Poaceae; genus Lolium; species Lolium rigidum. The sequence continues at coordinate 205,113,543 of NC_061510.1, forward strand.
AACTCTGTACCCTCAACGGTCTTGTTTGATTCCGGAGCATCGCATTCATTTGTTACCAAGCCATTCGCCAGGAAGAGTGGTTTAAGACCTACAATCATGCAACGACCTATGCTAGTTCAAATCCCGGGAGCCTCCACCAAAACAGATCTGTCCTGCAGAGAGGTCCCCATCGATATTCAGGGAAAGCGTTTTTATGCGGATCTAATAGTGTTAGGAGAGCAAGGCTTAGAAGTTATCCTCGGGATGAATTGGATGGTGAAGTATAAGGGACACATCGATTGTGTTCGCCGAGCCATAACCCTGACTGCTGAGGACGGTGAAGTAGTTGAGCATGTGGCGACCATGTCATCATCGAAGGCCCTATGCAAGAAGAGTGTCACCAGTCCAGCCTTGCATGAAGTACCCATAGCATGTGTGTACCCTGAGGTTTTCCCCGATGAGTTACCCGGTATGCCCCCTGATCGGGATATCGAGTTTATCATTGAATTAGTCCCCGGAACTGCCCCCATTGCTCAGCGACCTTACCGAATGAACCCCCAAGAATTAGTTGAGTTGAAGAAGCAATTGGATGACTTGTTGAGGAAAGGATTGATTCGCCCGAGCGCATCACCCTGGGGATCTCCCGTCATCTTTGTGGATAAGCGAGACGGTACTATCCGCCTGTGTGTGGATTACCGGAAACTAAATGATGTCACCATCAAGAACAAATACCCTCTCCCAAAGATTGAAGACCTGTTTGACCAGATGAATGGAGCCGTAGTTTTCTCCAAGATCGATCTCCGAACCGGTTATCATCAACTCAAGGTTCGAGAATCGACATTCCCAAGACTGCCTTCACCACGCGGTATGGACTTTTTGAATATACCGTGATGTCCTTTGGACTGACCAATGCCCCCGCCTACTTCATGAATCTCATGAACAAGGTGTTCATGAAGTACCTTGACAAGTTCGTCGTGGTTTTCATCGACGATATTCTGATCTACTCCAAGAATGAAGAAGAGCATGCTGAACATCCGTGTATAGTTTTAGGAACTCTCGTAGACCATCAGCCTTTACGCCAAGTTTAGTAAATGTGAATTTTGGCTGAAAGAGGTAGGATTCCTAGGTCATGTCATATCTGCCGGAGGAGTTTCTGTCGACCCATCCAAGATTCAATCCATCATGGAGAAGAAAGCTCCTACCAACCAAACCGAAGTCCGTGCCTTTTTAGGATTGGCGGGTTATTATCGCAAGTTCGTTGAGGGATTCTCCAGCATTGCGAGACCCTTAACACAACTATTGAAGAAGGACAAGAAGTTTGAGTGGACCGACAAATGTGAGGCCAGTTTTCAGGAACTCAAGAAGAGATTAGTCACAGCCCCCGTCTTGACCATGCCTGATATCACCAAGGATTTTGATGTGTACTGCGATGCCTCGAAACTTGGTCTGGGAAGTGTGCTGATGCAAGAAGGCAAGGTGATAGCCTATTTGTCAAGACAACTTCGACCGCATGAGATGAATTACCCCACGCATGACTTAGAGCTTGCTGCGGTAGTTGACGCCCTGAAGACCTGGCGCCATTATTTAGTTGGAAATCGTTGCGGAATCTACACCGACCACAAGAGTCTGAAGTACATCTTCACTCAGCGGGAGCTGAACATGAGGCAGAGCAGATGGATGGAACTTATCAAGGACTACGATCTCGGTATTCATTATCACCCCGGTAAAGCCAATGTCGTAGCTGATGCCCTTAGTCGAGAGCCCTGTTCGTTGAACGCCCTCATCAAGCTTGCTCAACCCAAGCTGTATGAAGAACTTGAGGAGTTCGGCCTTGAGCTCGTTAGCCATGGTTTTCTGGCCAATCTTGGGCTGAAGCCTACTTTGTTTGATCAAATCAAGGAAGCTCAGGTGGGACATGAGAGTATTGAAGGAATCAAGCGTAGGATGGATAGGGAAGAAGTCCCTGGTTTCGCGATTGATGCCAAGGGAGTTTTGTGGTACAATGAACGCCTCTGTGTACCCAATATTGAAGACCTGAAGCAACTCATCATGAAGGAAGCTCACGACACCCCCTACTCAATCCACCCCGGAGGAACCAAGATGTATCAAGACCTGAAGAAACAATTCTGGTGGCACGGTATGAAGCGCGAAATAGCCTTTTTCATTGCCCGATGTGATGTGTGCCAGAAAGTGAAGGCTGAACATCAGCGACCAGCTGGACTACTCCAACCCCTCAAGGTCCCTGAATGGAAATGGGAAGAAGTTGGAATGGATTTCATTACCGGACTTCCTAAATCTCAGCGTGGTCATGACTCCATCTGGGTTATTATCGATCGACTCACCAAGGTCGCCCATTTCATCCCAGTCAAGACCACCTACCGTGGTACACGCTTAGCTGATCTTTATATGTCCCGAATAGTGAGTCTTCACGGAGTTCCGAAGAGGATCGTCTCCGATCGTGGTACCCAGCTCACCTCAAAATTCTGGGAAAGTCCGCATGAAGCTTTAGGAACCAAGCTCTCATTTAGCACGGCCTATCACCCGCGCACCGGTGGCCAAACAGAAAGAGTGAACCAGATTCTGGAAGATATGCTTCGTGCTTGTGTCCTCTCCTATGGAGCAAAATGGGAAGACTGTCTACCCTTCGCGGAATTTTCTTACAACAATAGCTACCAAGCTAGTCTTCAGATGGCCCCCTTTGAAGCCTTATATGGTCGTCGTTGCCGAACCCCTCTCAACTGGTCCGAGACCGGAGATAGCCAAGTTTTTGGACCTGACCACCTTCGCGAAGCTGAAGAACAAGTTCAACTGATCCGTGATCGCCTCAAGGCCGCTCAATCCCGCCAGAAGAGTTATGCTGATTTCAAGCGTCACGAATTGACCTTCAAGGTTGGAGATCATGCCTATCTTCGCGTCACTCCACTCAAGGGAATGCAGAGATTTCACGTCAAAGGGAAGCTTGCCCCCAGATATATTGGGCCCTTCAAGGTTCTCGCTCGTCGAGGTGAAGTATCTTATCAACTGGAACTTCCAGCTGAGTTAGCGGATTTCCACGACGTGTTTCATATCTCTCTACTTCGACGATGCCTCCAAGTGCCTGACAAGCCTGAGATATTCAAGAACATCGATTACCGCACCCTCGATCTCAACACCGACTTAACCTATCGAGAAGTACCTCTTCAGATTCTGGATGAAGTTGTTCGTCTCACACGAAGAAGAAAAATCAAGTTTTGTAAGGTTCAATGGAGTAATCACTCAGAAGAAGAAGCCACTTGGGAACGAGAAGATCAACTTCGGAAGGATTTCCCTATACTCTTCAGTTCTTAGCCACCGAATCTCGAGGACGAGATTCATTTTAAGGGGGGAAGGTTTGTAACAACCCAACTTTTGTGACTTGATTAATATTTAGGAGTACAAATTTTTGGGCCAACAATTTTTTTTCTATCTTCAAATTTTGCATGCATATAGTTGATCTTGCATTGATTGTAGGATGTGTGTGTTTGTTACTTGTGGAAATTACATGGTGTGTCAATCACTAAAAACCCCAAAACCCTTCTACATGTGAACCTCTTTTATTTCTCGGGTTGAATTAATTAAACCAAGACACAAACCCTTATGCATGTGATCATCCCCACATGTGATCATGCAAGATCATGACCATCTCCATTTTTTTCCCTCCACCAATTCTCTTTTATTCTTTTTCCAGCTTTCCATTCTACAAATTCTCCAAGCAAGGACCCCTATGTCTCATCCCATATTTTGACTCAACTTGCCTTGGGTCATGCCCTAGTGTGTTGACCAAATTTTCAAACAAATAGAAATGTGGAGGATGGCCATCATACCACCCCCATTACCTTGCATTCCTCCCTCTATCTTTTTTTTTCCCTCTTCACTCTCCAAACCACCAGCATGGTGGATGCTATTTCTGAACCCACACACGCCCCCATCTCCTCTCTTCTTACTCTCTCACTCTCCACACATGATCCCACGAGTGTGCATGCATTTTGGCACCATGTGTTTAATAGAGAAATAAGAGAGAAGAGGTGGCCGGGGCTTGGAGTACACTTGCTGCCAATTTGCATGCCTCCACTTAGACACAACCAAACCTGAAGCTACTCCAACCCTACCCTCTCTCCTATCCCTCCCCTACTCAAACCTAGAGGCTCTCCCGTCGCATCCTCTCTTTGGCAAGGCCCGCACGGTGCGTCTCAGCCTTCTCTCTTTTCTGCTGCGCATGCTGGCGGAACCAGGGGACACTGCTGATCACCGAGCCTCCCTCTCCCTCCTAGACAACCTCCCTGGGACCTCCCCTTCATCGACCCGCCCCTGGACCCCCAACCGCTGCCAAGCACGTCGCCCGGAGCACGTCCACGTAGGGCCGCGCCACGGCCCTCCCCGGTGAGCGTCCATGCCAGGAGTTGGACGAAGAGAGTGTCAGCCCCGTGGGGACGCACGCTCAGCTGCAGCCACGCTCTCTCCTGCCCGTGTTTGGCATCGCCTCGCCGCAGACGTTCCGTCGAGCACCTGGCAGAGACAAGACGTCTCCACGCCTGGACGCTTCCTCGCGCTCCAGACGGCCGCATCCTTCCAACGAAGCTCACCACCGCCTGGAAGCACTGCAGCACCGCCCCGCTCGACCTATCCCGCGCTGCCGCCCACCGTGAACCGCCTCGCCACACCGTGTCCACCGTGCACCGCGCGGCGAGATATAAAATGGCCCGGACCCCCTCTTGCTCAACTCCCTCGCCACCTGCCTCTGCTAGCCCTCCTCCCACCCCTCAGACATCCCCCAAGCGAAGAGAGCTCGCCTCTGCCCTGAACACCCGTGCTCACCGTCGGACACCTCCCCTCACGGAGATGGTTGTCGTCGGCCCCAGCCCATCTCTTCCCTTTTCTTTGCTCCCCGGACACGTCCGGTCGATGCATTTCTAACGCGCCCTTTTCTTGGACAGCGGAGCCCCTGACGCCGTCGCCATCGTCTTCCCACCTGCACGGCCATCACCGTCGCGGGCGACCGTGCCGCCGTTTGGACGGTGCATGTCGGAGCTGCGACCGTCCCTGCACCTAACCGAGCCGCTGAACCCTCCCCGACCCCTTCCGTCGTCGCCGCCGAGCCCTAGGTGAGCCCTCCATCTCCGTCTCCGACGCTCCGCGCCGCCGTCGACCGCCGCCGAGGCCATCTCTGTTTCGGCCGCCACAACCCTCCCCGGGATCCCCTCTCGTCCCCTCTTTCTAACGTGCCTACCGCTGCTTGCTAGGTGGACGTGTGGACGCCGGCGTTCCGAGCAGCGTCCGTGACCCGTCACCGTCGACCGTCGCCGGACCGCCGCCGCTTTCCATTCCCTCGACCACCGCCCGAGAGCCCGTCCCTCCGCCGAGCCCGACGCGCCCATACCCGCCGTGATCTGCGCCCCGAGGTGAGCATGGCAGCCTCCCGTAACCCGCTAGGGTTTCCCGCGCCCGTGTCTTCCGTAGCCTCGGGAAGAACGGCATGCACCGTTGGATGTAATCCAACGGATGCATGCAGGACCGCCCGGGGCTCAGGACGCCGCGCGTGGCCCGCCACGTCCCCGGCATTCAAACCCGGCCTCCCGCGCGTCCTCGCCACGCCCGGCCGGCCGCTGAGCCAAACCGGGCCGCCCGCCACTTCCGGCCCGCGCCCCCTTTTCTATAAATTAGAAATTATATGCCGCAATATATGCTGTAGCTTTTGAAATTCTGTAAATTCATAGAGGACTCAAATCTGATGGTTCAAACGGCTATGTGCTCGTGCGCGAAATCTCTACCGCAAATAATTGCATGCATGTGATTTAGTGTGGTAAAAAGGTGTTGATAAATAGAAACCTAAAATGTTACTGATTGTGTATTTTAATTGGTGTGTGAGAATTAAAGATTCTTTTTGCATGAGGTTAATTTTGTTTTGGATTAGAAGTAAATAGCTTTATTTTGGAACAAGTCTCACATGCAAAAGCTTCCTGGATTTTGTATGGTTAGCAAAGTAAATTTTGTCCAGAGAGCTCTTCTCTGATTTTTACTTCAAAAAGTGCACATCTTCTTAAAGCAAATCCAAGGGCTATCGGTAGAAATAATGATAGGGTATTTCGTGCCAAAGGAAATATTTTTCGTAGTTGTAGTTTAATTCTAAAAGTTTTATTACTGAAACAAGCATACCTTTTCAGTATTTGATTTTGTAAAATCTTTTACAAATCAGAAAATTACCAAACCAAGTGGGGCTAGATCACATTTAGTTTCAGCTATCCATAGGTATGATTGGTTTTGGTTTGTGATGCCTCGATACTCGGTGTGGATAGCTAATTGTGTGCTCGGTTTCGTCTCATTTAAATTGTCTAAATTATTTAAAACATTATTTGCAAGTGATTCTTGTGCAAGTGTGTTATACATTTTGTTAGCTTTCGTAGGTATGCTGCATGTATTTTTGTGACTTACGTAAAGATTTAGGGCATTTAAATGGTTCCTAAGTAATTCCTGGTTTTATAAAAATCATAACTTTTGTTTTAAAAACCATAAATTAGTGAATCCACTTCCGTAGCTTGTTATTGTAAACCTTTACATACTGTGATTTTACCAAATTTTTGTGTGAACTATTCTGGAATGGTTTGTTGATTTGGTGTGTTGCTTGTTTCTTTTTATTTTGCGACGCTAGATTCGAACGCCGCCGGAAATAAAGGAGGAGGTGAATTTGGAGGATTTGAGGAAGAAGGCCAGGGACACTTTGCTGATCAAGGCAAGCCACCTCTTGATGCATGTCTCATCCTAATTATCTTACTCTTGCATTTTCACAGGTTTTGATAAATTGCATGTCTTTTATTTATTTATGTGAGTGGTTCCGCCACTCGAGTTTTATTATTCCACCCTTACGGGTGCAGCCCTCGTGTTACGCTACCGATCACCCACTTGCCATCGATATGGTGCGTAGCACCTTATCATCCTTGTCGCTGCTTTTCAAAGAAAAGTCGGACTATAGGTCGGGAGCCCTCTTTAAAAAGGTTTGTGAAAAATGTTTTCAAGAAAAGAAGTGTTTCAAAACCTTGGAATGGGGTAGCCATGCCCAAGTGTGAGTTTATGAAAAGGAAAAGGTTTTTGGGAAGAAAAGTTGTTGGAGGCAAGTGGAGAAAATTGTTTTCGAAAAACTTTGGTGACCGAGTACCTCAACCGGACTCCAGCCAAGTACAACCACATTACCCTTTAGTGGGACGGGCGCGCAGCGTAGTAGTTTGTCTCGCCTTAGTTTGGGTCCCGCAAGTGTAAGGGGTAGTCCGAACATGGACACCTATCGACCGTGGCCTCCCGACGAACTCGGGGACGCCTTTCCATTGCGTATCGATGGCAGTGGGTACAACCTATGAGCTCCCATTGAAATATGCCCCGCAGTTGGTCGCGGCATTCCGGGAGGGTCGTAGTTAGCCGGGGACTTTGCTACTCCCGGACAGCCCTCGGACTCGGTGTTGGGAGGTACAACCTCAAGGCGGCATGTCTTAGGCTAAGGCGAGCAAGCGAAAACTGCGATCGGGTACTTGTCGTGGCATATGTTGTTATGCAGGGATGATGCCCACACGATAAGTATTCGGATCTTGTGGGGAAAGTGTACAACCTCTGGCAGAGTGTAAAACTATTCGAATAGCCGTGTCCGCTGTTATGGACGTGGGAATGGAAGCCGCTTGGCATTAAAGGAAAGTTTTGTTTTACAAAAGTGTTTTCCAAAAAGGTTTTTGGAAATGTACCCGGGAGGTACGGAAAATATACCGTTGGGATCGGTGGAGATGTACCGGTAGGTACTGGTGGAAAGATGAAAGTGTTTTGGTCACTCCGATGACCGGGAATGAAAATGGGTCCTCCTTACCTATTAGTCTTCGTAAGAAAACTTATTTTTTTTAAAAGGTTTTTCAACAAAGATATAGAGATGTCATACTCTCGAGAGAAACTACCTCTCGCTCCTTTGTCGCCTTAGTTAGTGCCTGTTCCTTGCTACTGCCATACTGCATATCCTTTATTTCTCTCTAAGGTGGTTTGCGAGTACATTCAAACGTACTCATTGGCATTGTTGTCCTGGCTATTTACTTGGCCAGACTTTGAAGAGGAGTACTACGAAGAAGAAGAGTACAACGCCGAAGACGCGAACTAGGACGCTCTCCCAGTCCGCCGCCCGTAGGGTAAAGGCCTGATTTGGGTTCCACCGCTGTTTGGAGTCAAATAAATTCCGCCGTCGTTTGTTGAACTTCGGCCTTGATGGCCTATGATGTAAGACTTCCGTATTAATGTTATTTCGGCATCTGTAATGGATGATGTAATCTGGTATCAGTTCGGTTATGTATTCACGATGGAATGATCTTGGGATCGTGAAATTGTATGCATAACAGGAGTTCTGGACTGGTAAGTCCGGGGCCCCACATCTAGGATCGGCTTACGATCACCGTACGCGAGCGCGAGGCCCAATCGTGAGTAGGATGATCCGATTATGCGGTGAAAACCCTAAATCGTCGTAGATCGCTTTAGCTTTATCTTGATCAAGCAGACCACCATATATTCGTACACCTTGTACGAATCATGGGTGGATCGGCTCTTTGAGCCGATTCGTCGTGATAACCCGAGAGCCGATCGAGGCTCGTATTTAATGTTTACGTGTATGCCACGTGAAACTAAGCGAGGCATCATCCAACACCTTCCCGACCAGGTATAGGTCAGTGGCACGCCCTTGCATCAGCATCGGACGTGTGCGCAGTAGGCTTTGCGGGCCGCCGCTCGTAGGGACCAGGCCAGCCGCAGCCCCGAGTTGTTCCCGGCTCGACGGTGCTGCCCGTCGCTGCCCGCCGGTGGGTTTCTGACCGCAACACATTCTCGGGCACGCCCGGTGGGACAATCTTCGACATCCACCGCATCGCCATCTACATCTCGAGATGGCGGAAGGCACTCCGGTCAAGTACGAGGATCCGACCGACAAGCTCAAGAAGAAGCATGACGAAATCAAGGCAGGTCCTCGAAGCCGACCTCATCGGCTCTTTCCACTGTAACCCGCTCCCATGGCATCAGGTGGAAGGGGTTCTCACCCGAAGGCGCGCTCGATGGAGTGGACCCGTCCTCCCCGCCGAAGAACGCACCAGGTCGCCGCGTCAGGAGATCAACTTCATGGTGGCTCATTCGCTGCACCGCCACTCGAGAGCCTCGGTGAACACTTTGGAGTGTGTCGCTCTTCGCGTGATCCAGGAAATCATGAGCCATCGCACACCCTCCGTCAGGACCGGCTCTGGGGACTTACCAAGGAGAGATGCCACTCCAGTCCCATCCACCGCTGCCGTTCGCGTTGGCAGCACCAGAAGTGCCGAACTCATCGGCATACGTCGTCTACATGATTGGTGGTGACCCTAGCGACTACCAATTCCTACATGAGGCGCCCAAGGAGATCCCGCACGGATACACGTGTGCTACGTGCCGCATCGGCAGAATCGGGCACTCTCAAACCAGAGCCGCATATGGCTAGGGACTTCGGGAACAGCAGGAGGAACGTCGGGGACAGACCTTGAGAAGCGTACGTGGCTAGCCGAGCACGCCACTCCGACAAACCTCCGCAGCCCAGCTCCTGCAGCTGGCTCGGAGCTGGAAAAGCAAGCATGGCTGGCTAAGTATGCCACTCCGGCGAATCTTCGCAGTTCGACGCCCGCAGCTCATCACCGCGGATCAGATTTGTACAATTCTGAAAGACCTAGCTCGGCATGATGCCGAAAAGGAGGACAATCGGGCTATTCCAAGCCGTATCCTAATGAGTACGAATTGATCCCACTACCACCCAAATATCGGCTCCCGATTTCACAAAGTTCAGCGGGATCAGATGGTTCCAGCTCCATCGAGCATGTGAGCCGATATTTGGCACACCTGGGCACGATCTCAGCATCAGACGAGCTGCGTGTGAGGCCCTTCGCACAGCCCCTCACAGGATCGGCCGGTGTGGTACACATCGCTGCCACCGAACTCAATCCTGGACTTGGAAGCAGCTGGAAGAGCAGCCCATGGAGCGCATCACTCAGAGGCTTCCGAGGCTGGCATTGCCGATCTAGCACAAGTACGACGTAGCGCTGGGAAACAAAGCGTCGTAATACATCCAGCCGCTTCAAGACCGTTAGGAACCGATGCTATTCGGTTCACGTAAGTGAAAAAGAAGCAGCCGAGTTGGCGGTGGTGGGTCTCTCATCATCGATCAAGGACGTGGCCTCCCAAGCGTACTACTCCTCATTGGCGCACATGGTGCGTAAGCTGCCAGCGATATGAACGAGCAGCCACCCGTGATGTTTACCAGACAAATTCAAGCTGCGTGTGGCCCTCGGTTGAGGCAGATGAGGATGAAGGTGTTGCGGGAGATCAAGAGGTAGCAAGTGGCTGAATGGATTCGTGCGGCAAGCCCCGTGTCCCGTAAGTGGGTTAAGCCACAAGGCCCTCCAAAAGGGTTCGACTTCGACGTGACCAAAGCTGAGCAGTATTTTCGACCTCTTACTCAAGGGAGAAGCAGCTTAAAGGTACCCGAAGGCCACAAGATCCCCACGGTGCAGAGCTGAACGGAAAGCCATACTCGCAAATGGCATAACCTTGCTCTCCCATGCCACCAACGACCGGCAGTGTGGCACTCGCATCCAAATGGCGATAGAACAAGGATGTCTGATTTTCAACCAAAGTACGCCATGAAGGTCGACACCCACCCCTTCCCCGCCGTTAACATGGTGGAATGCACTTACTCCGAAGGTTGCCACCAGGATCCTCGGCTCAACATCAACATGGTAGGACCCGGACACCACTCGGCAAGGATGGAGACGAGGGCAGCCTGTCTCGTAGCAAGGGACACGGAGGAGGCCGCTCCACGCGATCGGCTCCGCCACGATGGCAAGCGCTACATCATAGAGGGAGAAGTGAGGAACGTAAGATATCGCCGACCTCTCTCTCGATCACCTCCTCAATAAGTATGTGGGTCAATATGACCAACGCCGCGATACAACGACGATGATGAAAAAGATCGTCCGGCTAGGGATGACAGGAGACATCGTCGGCAGTGATCGCGACGAGGAGCGATATGAGCGCCACGCCAAGGAAAAGTCGAGGGAGCAAGACGACGAGGACAGGGCACTGGGACTGCCCCTTCTTCGTACACCGCCGGGATTCAGAATGAGCCGATTGCCAACAACCCAAGCAACCGCCCGTAATGCAAACAAAAGAAGAAGGATGCAGCTAACGTGTCCGTGTTCAAGCGTCTAGGGCCTCTCCCGCCTCGAAGCAAACGCGCCGAGTCCCCTTGGATGGAAGATCTTGAGGATTTGGAAGACGAGGAAGAAGAAGAAGAAGACAGTACCACCGGCCAAGGTGGTGCCCCGATGGACTCAGCCGTTCCCAAAGCGTAGGTCAGGTAGCGATTGCGCGGCTTGGAGGAAGCCGAAAGGTTATACCCGCACACGCTAAGGAAGGCGCGACCTGATCCGGGTCGCAAAGATCCAGCTGAACCCCGGATGAAGAGGGTCGACCACGAAAAATGGAGTGGCGCCCCAAGCAAAGGAAAGCCGATGATGAGACATCGGCTGGCACAAACATGGTCTCCATCCTTCTAACGGAGTTTAGTGCTCCAGGATTGGACGACTGCGAGCGCATCGACGTGGCAAAGGACAGGGTTAGGTTGGTTTCATCCACTGGCCTGACCATGTAACAAAAGCAACATCGATGGACAAATATGGCGATGCCGATCCATGTGATCGGCCCCAAGGATCTATGGAGGAGCATTGCACAACCTTCATTGAGCAATTCGGACATGGAGGCCGATTCCAAAGCACCTAGCTCAAAAATTATCCTCACCATACATTCTGCCTGGGTTCAGCATTTGATCCGACAGGGAATACCTGAAGAGCCGATACCATCAAATCCCTTGAAAGAATCGGCTCGGCGGGGCACCTAATCAGGTGAACATGTGTGCAGTGAAATATTGGGGGCCAATAGAAAAAATCGGCCAGTAAAAAAAAAAATATACAGCCGATGCATGGCCATCGACTCAATAGGTACAGCTGATGGCAAGGTGCTGTTGAGGCTACAAGGAGAGGCCTCATCGGATGAATTCCTTTCTCAAAACCTCCAATTCGTTTCCGGCAAGTAAGTCTTCAAGTTCGACCTGTCGATGTCACTTTCGCAGGTTGTTACGTCCAGAGTCTTGGAGGGCATCAGAGATTCGAAACATCCTCATCGGAAGTTGCATCAGTCTGCCATAGATGATGAGCCGATCTGATCAGCAGGGCGCAAAGGATTGGACCAGGAGGAGCTCGAAAGCCAATATATTTGAGGCTTCTAGTTCGAGGGACGGATTTGCTGATTTTCTGAAATCCTCACGTCGGTCCTTTAGGCGTGAGTCGTCATGTTTTGATGGGAGCCGAAGAGGCTCGGGGGCAGCCGCCCGGCAATCCTGCTCATGAGAGCCGATTGCTGAATCGGCTCGCATTGTAACTTGGAAGCCGATGTGACGCATTTGGCTGGACTCGCATCGTTCCTCGCTCTGGATGGGGCTTGGGGGCAACCTCCGCCCAAAGGTTCTTGGGCTCGGGGAGCCGATTTGGTTGGAATCGTGCTGGCTCTACATCGCAACTGTCGTAGTGAGTGGTGTTTTTATTTACAGAGATATCAGTTTTAGCATCCAAGTTGACTCAATGTAAGCATCGAAGGCGCCCGCTCACACCAACCGTCACCGTCATAATAGCCGGTTGCGGTTAGTCGTCATCGAAGCAGGCCGACAACTTGGAGGGATGACTGAATTGGCCTGTCTCGCAGATTATCGTGAGAAACTAATGCGTTGCCACCGGACATTGAGCAATTGTTAGGCTAAAAATCGGCTAAATCAGCATAAAGGACATCGGAAAAATCAAAGGAAGTTTTTTCATTAATAATAAGATTTCTTGCAAAGAGGAGCCGATTGTTCAACAAAAGGAACAGATTACTACGCCCAATCCTATGCTAGATCCCCACGAAGGGCTGCTATCGTCTTCGCTCGGGCCGCCGGGGTAGCCATCGTCAAGCGTCGTCGGGCGAGTTCGTCGCCACCGCAACCCCAGCGGAGTTTCTTCCTCGTCATCGGCCCTCATCCACATCCTCCGACCAAGCCCGGCCACGGATGCGCTGGCGACGGTTCTGCCCAGGAGGTGCCCTCCCGTTTCCGCGGTCGAGAGATGTCCCTCGTTCGTCATCCTCTTCTTCTTTGGTGATGAGAACTTACCCCCGAAGGGAAGGACGGCCACAATACCTCCGCCTCCGTTGCCCGGCCGACGGAACGGAGGTCATCCTCCCCGTCGCTAGGGGGCATGGCCCCATCTGACCGGCATTTGCGGTCCCCCCTCTCGCACGAAATCGAAGTCCCACCCCGCTTGTCCCAAATGTTTGGGAGCGTGCCGGCTGGCACGCTTCCATCCGTTGTGCTCTGAATCGACTCGCTTGAGGAGGGGAGGATTGAGGGAAACCGTGGAAGAGGAGGAAGAGGACGACATGGCTATAAAAGGAGAGGGCTTGGCCGACGGCTAGTCTGGAGCAGAAGGATGAAGAGCTAAACTATTCGGTGATATAAATAAAAGGGGATGGAAAAGAGATTTATTGCTCGAGTAGTTTCCGAGGAGGTGGACCCAAAGTTGTCAAATCGTGCAGAGAAGTTGAGAAGGCAAATCATCATGAAGAATACTGCGACGGTTCTGACCTTCCATGACATGACCCGACGAAAGAAAAGCATAATGATTTTGGAAATGTCATTTCCAAAACCAGGGGGGCATGTGTTATCACCAGAATTTGACCGATCGAGGTGGGGTCACATTGAAGATGGGCTTGAAGAGTATACAAGGAAGGAACACATGAATCGGCCTTGTGTACCAAGTTTGGGCTAATTGCCCGTGTATCCGTAGCATAGTAGAGGCGGTCGCTAGGAAAGCTAGAGCTCTGCACCTGCTAGGTGCACGCCTGAATTAGGAAGTCCCGACTATAAATATGTATCTAGGCTTACAGCCAAACAACAACCAACGTTCAACACAAATCAATCTCCGCGCATCGCCAACCTCTTCGTCTCGAGGGTTTCTTCCTGCAGGCACCATGCCGCCCAGATCGCATCTACATCTAGGCAAGACAAGCTGTTTACGTTTTTGTTCAGTGCGTTGCTCGATCGAAGCCTTTTTGGGATGGTGAGCAACGTAGTTATCTTGCATGTGTTAGGGTTAGCATTGTTCTTCGTATCATATGTTGTCGTAGGGTGCACCAGAGAAGATCTAGCCGCCGCCCTTACGCCATCTTAGGTGTAAGGGCGGCACCCCCGCTTGGATCATCGCTAGTAGATCCGATCCGTTATCAAGGTTCTCTGTTCTCTCAAGGATTAGTTTAATATCTGCAATAGTTAGCTCTTACAAAGGCCGAGGATCCACAAGGCAGTAGGGGTGTAGTTTGGTTGGGGCTCCTGGACAGGATGTTCCGAGGATCCACCTCGTGTTGTGTATTTAGGCCTTACAGCCTAGGATCAGTTTTTGACATCACCAGACGCTGCGCTGAGGCCGAATCGTGAGTAGGATGATCCGATTATGGTGAACCCAAATCACGAGATTGCTTTAGCTTATCTGACTGTACAGACCATATATTCGTACACCTTTTGTATCAATCATAGTATCGGCTCTTTGAGCGATTCACAAGGATAACTCGAGAGCCGATCGAGGCTCGTATTTAATGTTTACGTGTATGCCACAGAAACTAAGCGAGGCATCATCCAACACCTTCCCCGAATTGTGTATAGAAATAGTGGCACGCTCTGCATCAGCATCTATGGGTGCGGTAAGGCTTTGCGGGCCGCCGTCGTAGGGACCTCTCCAGGGCCAGCCTGCAGCCCCAGGCCACCCCGGCTCTGGACAAGCTGCCCGGCCGCCGCCGCCTGCGGGGCTTCACCTCGAACGCCCTCCCCCCCGCAGGGTTCCCAGAGACTCTTGTTCGCTCACTTCCTAATCTCCTTCATTCTTCCCAGGCCCGCTGCCTGCCTCGCCGGGCCCGTGTACACCACACGCCCTTGCAGCTCGACACTCCTGCTCCCGTTCATCTTCCCAAGATGATTGCTTCCCAAGAGGGCCGCCTTGGCGTAGCCCCCCATCTTCTCCCTCATTTTTTCACCCACATCTGTTGTTCTATTGTTGTTTTCCCATAAGAACCTATTCATAATGTAAAATATTCGGGTTTACATTCATCTCTTTTTCTCTCCTTCGTCCTGGGATGAGGGGACGAAGTCACGACACTGCCTCCCGCATTTTGCTGGAACGCCATATTTTGAGTCACAGCCTTGAAATTCAGCCTTTAGCCAAACGTTTAAAGATTTCTTGTTGCCGATAGTTTCCGCAGCTCAACACGCTCTGTCGTTTTGCCAAAGCATCTCCTAAAGCGACTCACACACGACCGCAATGGCAGCTTTTGAGAAGCGTATCCTCGGCTAACGTACTTAGGTTTTCCACAATGCTCACACAGATGCAGAGGTACTTTTAAGCGCAAGAACTTCCTTGCGCAAACTCGATCTAGTTGCGAGCTTTAAGCCGGTTCTCCCAAGATCCCAGCGCATGAGCGCCAACAGCATGCCGGGCGGCGTTGTACTCACGTAGGGTCAGTTCAGCCAAGGCCGCGCCCGACGATGTCGGGGCCGCCGGCTCGCGAGGCAGCTTCTCGGCGCGGCTCAGCTTCCGCCCGAGCCGGGTCGATGTCTCTCGCGCGAGCGGGCGTGCGCGCATGTTCATCGGCTTCTCGCTTGGAGTGGTGTCTCCGCTGCGGCGTTAGGAAAGATGTTCTCAGTCACGGCGGACGCGCTCCGGGGCCGTGGCTTGGCCGACGAACAAGCCGCACGACCAGCACCTTCATCCGCAGCCTTGCCCACCAACCACACCGGTCACACTCGGCGCCGCGGCGGCGCGGCCAGCACAGCCACCTTGGGGGTCCGCGCCACCAAGACCGGCGAAAGGCACGGCGCACGGACGGCCGAAGTAGACGTGGCCAAGGCTGCCGAACCTCGATGGCGGCCGTTGTGCGGGAAATCCCAGCGCCGCTGGCGAAGCAGCCCGCGTTGTCGCGTGATGAAGTCCATGCCGTAGATGCGCTGCACGAGCGCGACAATCGTACGCCTTCGCCGCCGACTCCGAGGATGCCCGCCTCTCGAATGTGAACTCCCGCAAGCGCCACTCTCCTCATGCCCTACCTGCGGGCCACCAACCGTCGGCCGTGGTGAATCGTACGCATGCCATAGGATGGTTGCTGGGGCCGAATGGACGCTAGAGGATTCGGGAGGGTCGGTATCAGGATGGGATGAACTTCCGATGGTTTTCGGGCACCGCCAGCTGTCAGAGGTTGAAGAAGAAAGACATAAGGAAGAACTCTCGCTCTAAATCACTTTCTTTCATTGATTTCCACACAGGTTACAAGCCTAGGCTACAGATCTCTCTCTCTATCTTCTCGCGCCCTGTTGGGAGGCTGCCCTCTCCTTAAGTATAGGGAGAGGGTGGCTTACAGGAAGAAACCCTAATGGCATCTTTGACTAGACAAACTACTTTACAAAGTTACTTTAATCATAGATGACACCGGTCTTCTTTAAACAGAGTGGGCCGACGTCTTCCCGCTCTTTCATCGTCATCCTCCCTTATCGTCATGCCTTCGTATGCTTCTTGCTTAGCTCATCTTTGTCTTCAGCTCTAGAGAGAATCTTTGACCACCTCGCCGACATGCTCTTCTCTTTCCTAAGATCCGGCACTTCTTTACCCTACTCCGTATACCCCTCTTGGGATACCGGCATAGTTTTACTTAGCCAAACTCTTATCTTGTGCTCCGGTATGAACATTAAACCGTATCCTCGCTTTTGGCCTAAACCATCCGCTTGGCATGCTTTGGCATATCAGTAATCCCCCAACATGGCCATGTCAGTGGAAGAAAGGGATCAGTCCATATCTTGGTTATATAATTTCCCGAAATTTACCCGTTAAGTAAGCACCTCTTGCTAGGTGACTTCAATTTTATCAACACGCGTACACCTAAATAAAACTGCCAGAGGCAATATCCAAGATAGTTTATGATTTTTAATGAAATTATAGGACATCCGGGGCCTGAGCTACCTTTAAAGGGACACCGTTCACTTGGTCTAATATGCGCATAGTCCTCTTAGAACGCTAGATTGGTTCTTTACGACCTAAACTGACAAGGCTCTCTAACACAATGGTTTTACCTTCCGTCAAACTCTCAATCAGATCACATCCCATGTGTTAACATTGACAACAAACTGAAGCAAAGATATTTAGATTCGAGAGATTTTGGGTGGACATGTCGGGTTTCATGGATTGTGTAAGTAAGTCATGGAATACTCCTTCTGCCAAGCTTTCTAGTGTTGCAATTCTTGCTGATAAGCTCAAAAAGTTCATATATAATTTGAAACATTGGCAAAAGGGTATTTCACAACTCAAACTCCTTATTGTGAAATGCAATCAGGCAATCTTTATCCTGGATTCTATAGAGGATAAAAGGACTCTTTCAAGACCTGAATTCAATTTTAGGCAGCTTGTCAAACTTCATTTGGAGGATTTTTTGT
>NC_061510.1:205131223-205231727 GCF_022539505.1 Lolium rigidum
CATTTTGCAAATCTTGAAAATAAGGGGTTTCATGATGTCTGGATTGGTTGGATGAAGGAGGTGCTATCTTCTGGCTCATCTTCTATCCTTCTCAATGGTGTGCCTGGTAAGCAATTCATATGCAAGAGAGGGGTGAGGCAAGGTGACCCCTTATCGCCCTTATTGCACTACAAGAAAAGTTGCCATGGCCGACGAAGTTGAAGTCGCGCCGTGGTTGCTGGTGTACCATGGCCGACGATTTTTGGTCTCTCCGTTGTGCATGTCAAAATGTTTTTTTTCTCGTTTTTGAGGCCACCTAGCCCGACGAAAACGGCCAAAACGGCGCGTATGGTGGCCCGGGACGTGGTGCATCTCGAATTCTCGGGTTCGCCGGCCGAGTCAACGCAAATCCGCACCGCCCAGGGATGTAGGGCCCAGATGGCAGCCTCTCTGGCATTTTTTTTTCTCGATCGCGCCATCTCGTTCAACGCTCTCCGATCGAGCCGTTTACGATGCAGGATCATGGGTCTCGCATGTCATCCTCTATGAACAAAAATTCTTTCTATTCTTGGATTTTTTGACCCCCTGATTTCTGGATACTTCCTTTTTCTTTTGATCCCTTGCCGCCTTGGAAACGTTGAGACCGCTGCTGCTAAATGGGACCCGCATGTCATCCTCTATGTGCAATCAACTTTCTTTTCTTGGAGTTTTTTTTGGCACCTCATATTTGGTCACTTGCCTTTTTTTCGATCCCTGCCGCCTCTCGAACGGTGATACCGCTGCTGCTAAATGGGACCCGCATGTCATCCTCTATGTACTATAAAACTTTCTTTTCTTGAATTATTTTTGGCTCCCGATATTTGGTCACTTGCCTTTTTCTTTCGATCCCCTGCCGCCTCTCAAACGGTGATACCGCTGCTGCTAAATGGGACCCGCATGTCATCCTCTATGTACTATAAAACTTTCTTTTCTTGAATTATTTTTGGCTCCTCATATTTGGTCACTTGCCTTTTTCTTTCGTTCCCCTGCCGCCTCTCGAACGGTGATACCGCTGCTGCTAAATGGGACCCGCATGTCATCCTCTATGTACTATAAAACTTTCTTTTCTTGAATTATTTTTGGCTCCTCATATTAGGTCACTTGCCTTTTTCTTTCGATCTCATGCCACGTTTGAAAAATTGAGGAACCTGCTGGCTCATGGGACCCGCATGTCATCCTCTATGTGCTATAAAAGTTTATTTTCTTGTATTTTTTTTCACCCTCTGATTTTTGGCTATTTCCTTTTTGTTTTGATCCTCTGCCTCCTTGGAAACGTTGGGTAAGCTGCTGACTCATGGGACCCGCATGTCATCCTCTATGTACAATCAACTTTCTTTTTCTTTTGATCTCAAGCCGCATTTGAAACGTTGAGACCGCCTGTCGGTAATTGGGACCCGCATGTCATCCTCTATGTACAATAAAGTTTTTTTCTTGGATTATCTTTGGCTCCCGATATTTTGTCACTTGCCTTTTTCTTTCGATCCCATGCCGCCTTTGAAACTTTGAGTAAGCTACTTGGCTCATGTGTCCCGCATGTCATCCTCTACGAACAATAAAAGTTTCCTTTCTTGCAGTTATTTTTTACCCCTAATTTCTGGCTATTTGCCTTTTTCTTTTGATCTCCTGCCCCCTTTGAAACGATGAGGACGCTGTTGGTAGGTCGGTCCCACATGTCATCCTCTATAAACAATAAAAGTTTCCTTTGATGGATTTATTTTGAACCCCTAATTAATTTCTGGATATTTCCTTTTTTTCGTTTGATCCCCTGCCGCCTTGGAATCGTTGAGGATGCTGCTGCCTCATGGGTCCCACATGTCATCCTCTCAGAACGGTAAATATTTCTTTTCTTGGATTTTGTTTACCAACTGATTTTTGGCATATTTTTTCTTTCGATCTCCTGCCGCCTTTAAAACGTTGAGGACGCTGGCCGGCTCACGGGTCCCACATGTCAGCCTCTATGAACAATAAACGCCGAGGATGCTCGCTGCCTCATGGGTCCCGCATGTCATCCTCTTAGAACGAAAATGTTTCTTTTCTTGGATTTTTTACCAACAGATTTTTGGTTTATTTTTTCTTTCCATCCCCTGCCGCCTTTAAAACGTTGACGACGCTCGCTGGCTCATGGGTCCCCGATGTCAGCCTCCCGTACAAGAAACATGTGATATCTTGATTATTTTGCGGACAATAAACGAGTGTATTGCGCTCTGAGCTATTTCAAACGGATAAATTAAATCTTTATTTTTACATAAACAAACTTATATGTTGAATCTCCTTGTTTTTTTGTTTTTGCGAAGCATAGGACTTTCCTGTTTTTTTAGAAAATTCCGAACTTTCCTGTTTTGGAGTGGGCTGAAATTGTACGAGTGAAAAGGCCAAGCGGGATAGTTCGAAGGGGCATATGTCCGGATGCAGCCCAATTGAAATCTTTCTTTTCTTGGATTTTTTCACCCCCGATTTCCGGCTACTTCATTTTTCTATTGGTCCCTGTGCCGCCTTGGAAACGTTGAGACCGCTGCTGCAAAATGGGACCCGCATGTCATCCTCTATGTACAATCAAGTTTCTTTTCTTGAATTATTTTTGGCACCTCGATATTTGGTCACTTGCCTTTTCTTTCGATCTCATGCCACGTTTGAAACGTTGAGGAACCTGCGTGCGATCATGGGACCCGCATGTCATCCTCTATGTACTATAAAACTTTCTTTTCTTGAATTATTTTTGGCTCCCGATATTTGGTCACTTGCCTTTTTCTTTCGATCCCCTGCCGCCTCTCAAACGGTGATACCGCTGCTCGCTAAATGGGACCCGCATGTCATCCTCTATGTACTATAAAACTTTCTTTTCTTGAATTATTTTTGGCTCCTCATATTTGGTCACTTGCCTTTTTCTTTCGTTCCCCTGCCGCCTCTCGAACGGTGATACCGCTGCTTGCTAAATGGGACCCGCATGTCATCCTCTATGTACTATAAAACTTTCTTTTCTTGAATTATTTTTGGCTCCTCATATTAGGTCACTTGCCTTTTTCTTTCGATCTCATGCCACGTTTGAAAAATTGAGGAACCTGCTGGCTCATGGGACCCGCATGTCATCCTCTATGTGCTATAAAAGTTTATTTTCTTGTATTTTTTTTCACCCTCTGATTTTTGGCTATTTCCTTTTTGTTTTGATCCTCTGCCTCCTTGGAAACGTTGGGTAAGCTGCTGACTCATGGGACCCGCATGTCATCCTCTATGTACAATCAACTTTCTTTTTCTTTTGATCTCAAGCCGCATTTGAAACGTTGAGACCGCTGCTGGTAATTGGGACCCGCATGTCATCCTCTATGTACAATAAAGTTTTTTTCTTGGATTATCTTTGGCTCCTGATATTTTGTCACTTGCCTTTTTCTTTCGATCCCATGCCGCCTTTGAAACTTTGAGTAAGCTACTGGCTCATGTGTCCCGCATGTCATCCTCTACGAACAATAAAAGTTTCCTTTCTTGGAGTTATTTTTTACCCCTAATTTCTGGCTATTTGCCTTTTTCTTTTGATCTCCTGCCCCTTTGAAACGATGAGGACGCTGTTGGTAGGTCGGTCCCACATGTCATCCTCTATGAACAATAAAAGTTTCCTTTGATGGATTTATTTTGAACCCCTAATTAATTTCTGGATATTTCCTTTTTTCGTTTGATCCCCTGCCGCCTTGGAATCGTTGAGGATGCTGCTGCCTCATGGGTCCCACATGTCATCCTCTCAGAACGGTAAATATTTCTTTTCTTGGATTTTGTTTACCAACTGATTTTTGGCATATTTTTTCTTTCGATCTCCTGCCGCCTTTAAAACGTTGAGGACGCTGCTGGCTCACGGGTCCCACATGTCAGCCTCTATGAACAATAAACGCTGAGGATGCTGCTGCCTCATGGGTCCCGCATGTCATCCTCTTAGAACGAAAATGTTTCTTTTCTTGGATTTTTTACCAACAGATTTTTGGTTTATTTTTTCTTTCCATCCCCTGCCGCCTTTAAAACGTTGACGACGCTCGCTGGCTCATGGGTCCCCGATGTCGGCCTCCCCGTACAAGAAACATGTGATATCTTGATTATTTTGCGGACAATAAACGGTGTATTGCGCTCTGAGCTATTTCAAACGGATAAATTAAATCTTTATTTTTACATAAACAAACTTATATGTTGAATCTCCTTGTTTTTTTGTTTTTGCGAAGCATAGGACTTTCCTGTTTTTTTAGAAAATTCCGAACTTTCCTGTTTTGGAGTGGGCTGAAATTGTACGAGTGAAAAGGCCAAGCAGGATAGTTCGAAGGGGCATATGTCCAGATGCAGCCCAATTGAAATCTTTCTTTTCTTGGATTTTTTTCACCCCCTGATTTCTGGCTACTTCATTTTTCTATTGGTCCTGTGCCGCCTTGGAAACGTTGAGACCGCTGCTGCAAAATGGGACCCGCATGTCATCCTCTATGTACAATCAAGTTTCTTTTCTTGAATTATTTTTGGCTCCTGATATTTGGTCACTTGCCTTTTTCTTTCGATCTCATGCCACGTTTGAAACGTTGAGGAACCTGCAGGATCATGGGACCCGCATGTCATCCTCTATGTACTATAAAACTTTCTTTTCTTGAATTATTTTTGGCTCCTGATATTTGGTCACTTGCCTTTTTCTTTCGATCCCCTGCCGCCTCTCAAACGGTGATACCGCTGCTGCTAAATGGGACCCGCATGTCATCCTCTATGTACTATAAAACTTTCTTTTCTTGAATTATTTTTGGCTCCTCATATTTGGTCACTTGCCTTTTTCTTTCGTTCCCCTGCCGCCTCTCGAACGGTGATACCGCTGCTGCTAAATGGGACCCGCATGTCATCCTCTATGTACTATAAAAATTTCTTTTCTTGAATTATTTTTGGCTCCTCATATTAGGTCACTTGCCTTTTTCTTTCGATCTCATGCCACGTTTGAAACATTGAGGAACCTGCTGGCTCATGGGACCCGCATGTCATCCTCTATGTGCTATAAAAGTTTATTTTCTTGTATTTTTTTTCACCCTCCGATTTTTGGCTATTTCCTTTTTGTTTTGATCCTCTCGCCTCCTTGGAAACGTTGGGTAAGCTGCCGACTCATGGGACCCGCATGTCATCCTCTATGTACAATCAACTTTCTTTTTCTTTTGATCTCAAGCCGCATTTGAAACGTTGAGACCGCCGCTGGTAATTGGGACCCGCATGTCATCCTCTATGTACAATAAAGTTTTTTTCTTGGATTATCTTTGGCTCCTGATATTTTGTCACTTGCCTTTTTCTTTCGATCCCATGCCGCCTTTGAAACTTTGAGTAAGCTACTGGCTCATGTGTCCCGCATGTCATCCTCTACGAACAATAAAAGTTTCCTTTCTTGCAGTTATTTTTGACCCCTAATTTCTGGCTATTTGCCTTTTTCTTTTGATCTCCTGCCCCCTTTGAAACGATGAGGACGCTGTTGGTAGGTCGGTCCCACATGTCATCCTCTATAAACAATAAAAGTTTCCTTTGATGGATTTATTTTGAACCCCTAATTAATTTCTGGATATTTCCTTTTTTTCTTTTGATCCCCTGCCGCCTTGGAATCGTTGAGGATGCTGCTGCCTCATGGGTCCCACATGTCATCCTCTCAGAACGGTAAATATTTCTTTTCTTGGATTTTGTTTACCAACTGATTTTTGGCATATTTTTTCTTTCGATCTCCTGCCGCCTTTAAAACGTTGAGGACGCAGCTGGCTCACGGGTCCCACATGTCAGCCTCTATAAACAATAAACGTTGAGGATGCTTGATACGTCCCAAACGTATCTATAATTTCTTATGTTCCATGCTACTTTTATGATGATACTCACATGTTTTATACACATTATATGTCATTATTATGCATTTTTCGGCACTAACCTATTGACGAGATGCCGAAGAGCCGATTGCTTGTTTTCTGCTGTTTTTGGTTTCAGAAATCCTAGTAAGGAAATATTCTCGGAATTGGACGAAATCAACGCCCAGGGTCCTATTTTTCCACGAAGCTTCCAGAAGTCCGAAGAGGAAACGAAGTGGGGCCACGAGGCGACGACACGCTAGGGCGGCGCGGCCCAGGTGCTGGCCGCGCGGCCCTATTGTGTGGCCACCTCGTGACGCCCCCTGACCTACCCTTCCGCCTACTTAAAGCCTCCGTCGCGAAACCCCCAGTACCGAGAGCCACGATACGGAAAACCTTCCAGAGACGCAGCCGCCGCCAATCCCATCTCGGGGGATTCAGGAGATCGCCTCCGGCACCCTGCCGGAGAGGGGAATCATCTCCCGGAGGTCTCTTCATCGCCATGATCGCCTCCGGATTGATGTGTGAGTAGTTCACCCCTGGACCATGGGTCCATAGCAGTAGCTAGATGGTCGTCTTCTCCTAATTGTGCTAGCATGCTCGATCTTGTGAGCTGCCTATCATGATCAAGATCGTTTCTTTGTAATCCTACATGTTGTGTTTGTTGGGATCCGATGGATATTGAATACTATGTCAAGTTGATTATCAGTCTATCATATATGTTGTTTATGTTCTTGCATGCTCTCCGTTGCTAGTAGAGGCTCTGGCCAAGTTGATACTTGTGACTCCAAGAGGGAGTATTTATGCTCGATAGTGGGTTCATGCCTCCATTAAATCTGGGACAGTGACAGAAAGTTCTAAGGTTGTGGATGTGCTGTTGCCACTAGGGATAAAACATTGATCCTATGTCCGAGGATGTAGTTATTGATTACATTACGCACCAAACTTAATGCAATTGTCTGTTGCTTTCAACTTAATACCGGAAGGGGTTCGGATGATAACCTGAAAGTGGACTTTTTAGGCATAGATGCATGCTGGATGGCGGTCTATGTACTTTGTCGTAATGCCCTGATTAAATCTCATAGTACTCATCCTGATATTTGTATGTGCATTGTTATGCCTTCTTTATTTGTCAATTGCCCAACTGTAATTTGTTCTCCCAACATGCTATTTATCTTATGGGAGAGACACCTCTAGTGAACTATGGACCCCGGTCTATTCTTTACATCTGAAATACAATCTACTGCAATACTTGTTCTTTACTGTTCTTCGCAAACAATCATCTTCCACACAATACGGTTAATCCTTTGTTCACAGCAAGCCGGTGAGATTGACAACCTCACTGTTACGTTGGGGCAAAGTACTTTGGTTGTGTTGTGCAGGTTCCACGTTGGCGCCGGAATCCCTGGTTTTGCAACGCACTACATTCCGCCACCATCAACCTTCAACGTGCTTCTTGCCTCCTCTTGGTTCGATAAACCTTGGTTTCTTTCTGAGGGAAAACTTGCTACTGTCTGCAACACGCCTTCCTCTTGGGGTTCCCAACGGACGTGTGTTAATTGCACACATCAAGCTCTTTTTTTGGCGCCGTTGCCGGGGACCTGAAGAAAAGTTACACCACAAAGATTTCTATCTCCCACGTCAACTGCACGCCAGCAGCTCTTTTTCTGGCGCCGTTGCCGGGGAGATCAAGACACGCTGCAAGGGGAGTCTCCACTTCCAATCTCTTTACTTTGTTTTTGTCTTGCTTTATTTTATTTACTACTTTGTTTGCTGCACTTAAAACAAAACACAAAAAAATTAGTTGCTAGCTTTACTTTATTTATTGTCTTGCTCTCTATATCAAAAACACAAAAAAATT
This sequence comes from Lolium rigidum, assembly GCF_022539505.1. Classification (NCBI taxonomy): domain Eukaryota; kingdom Viridiplantae; phylum Streptophyta; class Magnoliopsida; order Poales; family Poaceae; genus Lolium; species Lolium rigidum. Next base: position 205,138,925 of record NC_061510.1, read on the forward strand.
AGTTACTTGCATTTACTTTACCTAGTTTGCTTTATTTACTACTGCTAAAATGAATACTCCTGAAAACACTAAGTTGTGTGACTTCACAAACACAAATAATAATGATTTCCTATGCACACCTATTGCTCCACCTGCTACTACAGCAGAATTCTTTGAAATTAAACCTGCTTTACTGAATCTTGTCATGAGAGAGCAATTTTCTGGTGTTAGTTCTGATGATGCTGCTGCCCATGTTAATAATTTTGTTGAACTATGTGAAATGCAAAAGTATAAGGATGTAGATGGTGATATTATAAAATTTAAATTGTTTCCTTTCTCATTAAGGGGAAGAGCTAAAGATTGGTTGCTATCTTTGCCTAAGAATAGTATTGATTCATGGACTAAAAGTAAGGATGCTTTTATTGGTAGATATTATCCTCCCGCTAAAATTATATCTTTGAGAAGTAGCATAATGAATTTTAAGCAATTAGATAATGAACATGTTGCTCAAGCATGGGAGAGAATGAAATCTTTGGTAAAGAATTGCCCAACCCATGGACTGACTACTTGGATGATCATCCAAACCTTCTATGCAGGACTAAATTTTTCTTCGCGGAACCTATTGGATTCAGCTGCTGGAGGTACCTTTATGTCCATCACTTTGGGGGCGGCTACAAAGCTTCTTGATGATATGATGATAAATTACTCTGAATGGCACACGGAAAGAGCTCCACAAGGTAAGAAGGTAAATTCTCGTTGAAGAAACCTCCTCCTTGAGTGATAAGATTGATGTGATTATGTCTATGCTTGTGAATGGTAGATCTAATGTTGATCCAAATAATGTTCCTTTAGCTTCATTGGTTGCTCAAGAAGAAAATGTTGATGTGAACTTCATTTAAAATAATAATTTCAACAACAATGCTTATAGGAATAATTCTGGTAACAACTATAGGCCATATCCTTCGCTAATGGTAATGGTTATGGTAATTCTTATGGGAATTCTTACAACAATAATAGGAGTGTACCCCCTGGTCTTGAAGCCATGCTTAAAGAATTTATTAGTACACAAACTGCGTTTAACAAATCTGTTGAGGAAAAGCTTGATAAAATTGATATTCTTGCTTCTAAGGTTGATAGACTTGCCTCTGATGTTGATCTTTTAAAATTGAAAGTTATGCCTAATAAGGACATTGATAATAAGATTACTACTACAGCAAATGCCATCCAAGTTAAAATTAATGAGAATATAAGATTAATGGCTGAATTGCGTGCTAGGTGGGATAGAGAAGAAAATGAAAAACTAGCTAAAGAGAATAATGTAGCTAAAGTTTGGACTATTACCACCACTTGTAATAATAATAATTCACATGTTGCTACACCTCCTACTATCAATGGTAAAATAATTGGTGTTGGCAATGTTTCTACTCCTAGTGCAAAGCGTGCAAAATTACCTGAAACTGCTAAAACTGCTGAAACTGCTTGTGATAAAACTGCTGAATTTTTTTCCAACATTGGGGACAATGATCCCATTGCTGTAGCTCATAATGATTTAGATTTTGATGATTGTCACATCTCTGAAGTTATAAAGTTCTTACAAAAACTTGCTAGAAGTCCTAATGCTAGTGCTATAAATTTGGCCTTTACAAAACATATTACAAATGCTCTCATAAAAGCTAGAGAAGAGAAACTAAAACTTGAAACTTCTATTCCTAGGAAGTTAGAATATGGTTGGGAGCCCATCATTAAGATAAGGGTCAATGATTTTGATTGTAATGCTTTATGTGATCTTGGTGCAAGTATTTCTGTTATGCCTAAGAAAGTCTATGATATGCTTGACTTGCCACCATTGAAAAATTGTTATTTGGATGTTAATCTTGATGATAATGCTAAAAAGAAACCTTTGGGGAGGATTGATAATGTTCGTATTATGGTTAACAATAACCTTGTCCCCGTTGATTTTGTTGTCTTGGATATTGAATGCAATGCATCTTGTCCCATTATATTGGGAAGACCTTTTCTTCGAACCGTTGGTGCTACTATTGATATGAAAGAAGGTAATATTAAATATCAATTTCCTCTCAAGAAAGGTATGGAACACTTCCCTAGAAAAAGAATGAAGTTACCTTATGATTCTATTATTAGAACAAATTATGATGTCGATACTTCATCTCTTGATAATACTTGATACACACTTTCCGCGCCTAGCTGAAAGGCGTTAAAGAAAAGCGCTTATGGGAGACAACCCATGTTTTTACTACAGTACTTTGTTTTATATTTGAGTCTTGGAAGTTGTTACTACTGTAGCAACCTCTCCTTATCTTTATTTTATTGCATTGTTGTGCCAAGTAAAGTCTTTGATAGTAAAGTCAATACTAGATTTGGATTACTGCGCAGAAACAGATTTCTTGCTGTCATGAATCTGGGCAGAATTCTCTGTAGGTAACTCAGAAAAATCTGCCAATTTACGTGCGTGATACTCAGATATGTACGCAACTTTCATTCAATTTGAGCATTTTCATCTGAGCAAGTTAAGTGCCCCTGTAAAATCCGTCTTTACGGACTGTTCTGTTTTGACAGATTCTGCCTTTTATTTCGCATTGCCTGTTTTGCTATGTTTGATGGATTTCTTTGTTCCATTAACTTTCAGTAGCTTTGTGCAATGTCCAGAAGTGTTAAGAATGATTGTGTCACCTCTGAATATGTGAATTTTTGAATAGGCACTAACCCTCTAATGAGTTTGTTTCGAGTTTGGTGTGGAGGAAGTTTTCAAGCGTCAAGAGAGGAGGATGATATACTATGATCAAGAGGAGTGAAAAGTCTAAGCTTGGGGATGCCCCCGTGGTTCATCCCTGCATATTTCAAGAAGACTCAAGCATCTAAGCTTGGGGATGCCCAAGGCATCCCCTTCTTCATCGACAACATTATGAGGTTCCTCTAATGAAACTATATTTTTATTCAGTCACATCTTATGTGCTTTGCTTGGAGCGTCTGTTTGCTTTAGTTTTTTGTTTTGTTTGAATAAAGTCGGATCCCACAATCCTTTATATTGGAGATATTACGCTCCGCTGTTTCGTATGAACACATATGTTCTTAGCTTTATCTTTAATGTTCACTGCGAAAGTTGAACTACCTCATTCATTGATATATGGTTGGAAACGGAAAATGCCGCATGTGGTAATTGGTATAATGTCTTGAATAATGTGATACTTGGCAATTGTTGTGCTCATATAGATCATGTTTAAGCTCTTGCATCATGTACTTTGCACCCATTAATGAATAACTACATAGAGCTTGTTAAAATTTGGTTTGCATGATTGTTCTCTCTAAGTCTAGATATTTTCCGGTTGAGGTGTTTGAACAACAAGGAGACGATGTAAAGTCTTATAATGCTTACAATATGTTTATATGTGAGTCTTGCTGCACCATTTTATACTTGAGTTTGCTTCAAACAACCTTGCTAGCCTAGCCTTGTATTGAGAGGGATTCTTCTCGTGCATCCAAATACTTGAGCCAAAATCTATGCCATTTGTGTCCACCATACCTACCTACCACATGGTATTTCTCCGCCATTCCAAAGTACATTACTTGGGTGCTACCTTTAAAATTTCTATTCTTTACCTTTGCAATATATAGCTCATGGGACAAATAGCCTTAAAAACTATTGTGGCGAAGAATATGTACTTATGTGTCTTATTTCTTAATAAGTTGCTTGTTGTGTGGTAACCATGTTTTCTGGGGACGCCATCAACTTTTACCTTTGTTGAATATCATGTGAGTTGCTATGCATGTTCGTCTTGTCTGAAGTAAGGGAGGTTTTCACAATCAAATGGTTTGAGTATGCATACTGTTAGAGAAGAACATTGGGCCGCTAACTAAAGCCATGAATCATGGTGGAAGTTTCAGTTTGGACATAAAACCTCAATCTCTTATGAGAATATTAATCGTTGTTGAATGCTTAAGCATTAAAAGAGGAGTCCATTATCTCGTTGTCTATGTTGTCCCGGTATGGGTGTCTAAGTTGAAGAATGATCAAAAGCGAGAAATCCAATGCGAACTTTCTCCTTAGACCCTTGTACAGGCGGCATAGAGGTACCCCTTTGTGACACTTGGTTGAAACATATGTTATGCAATGATAATCAGTGTTAACCCAAGCTAATTAGGACAAGGTGTGGGCACTATTAGTATACTATGCATGAGGCTTGCAACTTATAAGATGTCTTATACATAACTCATATGCTTTATTACTACCGTTGACAAAATTGTTTCTTGTTTTCAAAATGAAAAGCTCTAGCACAAAAATAGTAATCAATGCTTCCCTCAGCGAAGGGCCTATCTTTTGCTTTATTGTTGAGTCAGTTTACCTATTCTTTCTATCTTAGAAGCAAACACTTGTGTAAACTGCGTGCATTGATTCTTACATGTTTACCTATTGCACTTGTTATATTGCTTTATGTTGACAATTATCCATGAGATACACATGTTGAAGTTGAAAGCAACTGCTGAAACTTATATCTACCTTTGTGTTGTTTCAAAGCTTTCTACTAAGAACTTATTGCTTGTGAGTTAACTCTTATTCAATACTTATTGATGCTTGTCTTGAAAGTATTATTCATGAAAAGTCTTTGTTATATGATTCATTTGTTTACTCATTATCTTCATCATTGCTTCGAATCGCTGCATTCATCTCATGTGCTTTACAATAGTATGATCAAGATTATGATAGCATGTCACTTCAGAAATTATCTTTGTTATCGTTTACCTACTCGAGGGCGAGTAGGAACTAAGCTTGGGGATGCTTGATACGTCCCAAACGTATCTATAATTTCTTATGTTCCATGCTACTTTTATGATGATACTCACATGTTTTATACACATTATATGTCATTATTATGCCTTTTCCGGCACTAACCTATTGACGAGATGCCGAAGAGCCAGTTGCTGTTTTCTGCTGTTTTTGGTTTCAGAAATCCTAGTAAGGAAATATTCTCGGAATTGGACGAAATCAACGCCCAGGGTCCTATTTTTCCACGAAGCTTCCAGAAGTCCGAAGAGGAAACGAAGTGGGGCCACGAGGCGACGACACGCTAGGGAAGCGCGGCCCAGGTGCTGGCCACGCGGCCCTATTGTGTGGCCACCTCGTGACGCCCCCTGACCTACCCTTCCGCCTACTTAAAGCCTCCGTCGCGAAACCCCCAGTACCGAGAGCCACGATACGGAAAACCTTCCAGAGACGCAGCCGCCGCCAATCCCATCTCGGGGGATTCAAGAGATCGCCTCCGGAACCCTGCCGGAGAGGGGAATCATCTCCCGGAGGTCTCTTCATCGCCATGATCGCCTCCGGATTGATGTGTGAGTAGTTCACCCCTGGACCATGGGTCCATAGCAGTAGCTAGATGGTCGTCTTCTCCTAATTGTGCTATCATGCTCGATCTTGTGAGCTGCCTATCATGATCAAGATCGTTTCTTTGTAATCCTACATGTTGTGTTTGTTGGGATCCGATGGATATTGAATACTATGTCAAGTTGATTATCAGTCTATCATATATGTTGTTTATGTTCTTGCATGCTCTCCGTTGCTAGTAGAGGCTCTGGCCAAGTTGATACTTGTGACTCCAAGAGGGAGTATTTATGCTCGATAGTGGGTTCATGCCTCCATTAAATCTGGGACAGATGACGGAAAGTTCTAAGGTTGTGGATGTGCTGTTGCCACTAGGGATAAAACATTGATGCTATGTCCGAGGATGTAGTTATTGATTACATTACGCACCATACTTAATGCAATTGTCTCGTTGCTTGCAACTTAATACCGGAAGGGGTTCGGATGATAACCCGAAAGTGGACTCTTTAGGCATAGATGCATGCTCGGATGGCGGTCTATGTACTTTGTCGTAATGCCCCGATTTAATCTCATAGTACTCATCATGATATTTGTATGTGCATTGTTATGCCTTCTTTATTTGTCAATTGCCCAACCGTAATTTGTTCACCCAACATGCTATTTATCTTATGGGAGAGACACCTCTAGTGAACTGTGGACCCCGGTCTATTCTTTACATCTGAAATACAATCTACTGCAATACTTGTTCTTTACTTTCTTCGCAAACAATCATCTTCCACACAATACGGTTAATCCTTTGTTCACAGCAAGCCGGTGAGATTGACAACCTCACTGTTACGTTGGGGCAAAGTACTTTGGTTGTGTTGTGCAGGTTCCACGTTGGCGCCGGAATCCCTGGTGTTGCACCGCACTACATTCCGCCACCATCAACCTTCAACGTGCTTCTTGGCTCCTCCTAGTTCGATAAACCTTGGTTTCTTTCTGAGGGAAAACTTGCTACTGTCTGCATCACATCTTCCTCTTGGGGTTCCCAACGGACGTCTGTTAATTGCACGCATCAAGCTCTTTTTCTGGCGCTGTTGCCGGGGACCTGAAGAAGTTACACCACAAAGATTTCTATCTCCCACGTCAACTGCACGCCAGCAATGCTGCTGCCTCATGAGTCCCGCATGTCATCCTCTCAGAACGATAAATGTTTTCTTTTGTTGGATTTTTTTACCAACTGATTTTTTTATTATTTTCGATCCCCTGCCGCCTTTAAAAGGTTGACGACGCTGCTGGCTCATGGGTCCCCGATGTCAACCTCCCCGTACAAGAAACATGTGATATCTTATTATTTTGCATATAATAAACAGTGTATTTCACTCTGAGCTATTGCAAACGGATGAATTAAATCTTTATTTTTCATAAACAAACTTATATTTTGAATCTCCTTGTTTTTTGTTTTTGCGAAGCATAGGACTTTCTTGTTTATTTTTGAGAAAAATCCGCACTTTCATGTTTTGGAGTGGGCTGAAATTGTACGAGTCAAAAGGCCCAGCAGGATAGTTCGAAGGCCCAGATGTCCAGATGCAGCCCAATTGAAATCTTTCTTTTCTTGGATTTTTTTCACCCCCTGATTTCTGGCTACTTCATTTTTCTTTTGGTCCTGTGCCACCTTGGAAACGTTGAGACCGCTGCTGCAAAATGGGTCCCGCATGTCATCCTCTATGTACAATAAAATTTCTTTTCTTGGATTATTTTCGGGTCCTGATATTTGGTCACTTGCCTTTTTCTTTCGATCTCATGCCGCCTCTGAAACGTTGAGTAAGGTGCTGGCTCACAGGACCCGCATGTCATCCTCTATGTAAAATAAATTTTCTTTTCTTGGATTATTTTTGGCTCCTGATATTTGGTCACTTGCCTTTTTCTTTCATTCTCATGCCGCCTTTGAAACGTTGAGGAAGCTGCTGGCTCATGGGTCCCGCATGTCATCCTCTATGAACAATAAAAGTTTCCTTTCTTGGAGTTATTTTTTACGCCTAATTTCTGGCTACTTCCTTTTTCTTTTGATCCCCTGTCGCCTTTGAAACGTTGAAGACTTTCTGGCTCATGGGTCCCACATGTCAGCCTCTATGAACAATAAACTTTTCCTTTCTTGGAGTTATTTTTTACCCCTAATTTCTGGTTATTTGTCTTTTTTTCTTTCGATCCCCAGTCGCCTTCGAAACGTAGAGGATGCTTCTGGCTCATGGGTCCCAGATGTCAGCCTCTATGAACAATAAACCTTTCCTTTGTTGGATTTATTTTTCACCCTCTGATTTTTGGCTATTTCCTTTTTCTTTTGATGCACTGCCGCCTTGGAAACGTTGAGTAAGCTGTTGACACATGGGGCCCGCATGTCATCCTCTATGTACAATCAACTTGCAAGATCTTGGAGCGAAAGAGCTTGTATTAGTGGGCCCCATATGTCATCCTCTATGTACAATAAAAGTTTCTTTTCTTGGATTATTTTTTGCTCCTGATATTTGGTCACTTTCCTTTTTCTTTCGATCTCATGCCGCCTCTGAAACGTTGAGGAAGCTGCTGGCTCATGGGTCCCGCATGTCATCCTCTATAAACAATAAAAGTTTCCTTTGTTGGAGTTATTTTTTACCCCTAATTTTTGGCTACTTCCTTTTTCTTTTGATCCCCTGCCGGCTTTGAACATTGAGGACTCTGCTGGCTAATGGGTCCCACATGTCAGCCTCTATGAACGATAAACCTTTCTTTTCTTGGAGTTATTTTGACCCCTAATTTCTGGCTATTTTGCCTTTTTTTGGATCCCGTGCCGCCTTGGAAACGTTGAGGATGCCGCTGCCACATGGGTCCCGCATGTCATGCCCTGAGAACGATAAATGTTTCTTTTCTTCGATTTTTTTACCAACTGATTTTTGATTTATTTTTTCTTTCGATCCCCTGCCACCTTTAAAACTTTGACGACGCTGCTGGCTCATGGGTCCCGATGTCAGCCTCCCCGTACAAGAAACATGTGATATCTTGATTATTTTGTAGACAATAAAAAGTGTATTTCGCTCTGAGCTATTGCAAACGGATAAATTATATCTTTATTTTACGTAAACAAACTAATATGTTGAATCTCCTTGTTTTTGTTTTGTTTTTGCGAAGCATAGGACTTTCCTGTTTTGGAGTGGGCTGAAATTGTACGAGTCAAAAGGCGTCCAACAGGTTAGAAAGCCCAGATGGCCATGCAGCCCCAGCAGGGATACATCCTTTTTCTTTTTGTCCTGTGCCGCCTTGGAAACGTTGAGGACGCTGCTGCCTCATGGGACCCGCATGTCATTCTCTATGAACTATAAAAGTTTCTTTTCTTGGAATTTTTTTCACCCTCTGATTTTTGGCTATTTCCTTTTTCTTTTGTTCCCCTGCCGCCTTGGGACCCGCATGTCATCCTCTATGTACAATAAACTTTCTTTTCTTGGAGTTTTTCCCCCCTAATTTCTGGCTACTTTATTTTTCTTTTGATATCAAGCAGCATTTGAAACGTTGAGACCGCTGCTGCAAAATGGGACCCACATGTCATCCTCTATGTAAAATAAAAGTTTCTTTTCTTGGACTATTTTGCACGCTCTGATTTTTGGCTATTTCCTTTTTTGTTTGATCTCCTGCTGCCTTGGAAACGTTGAGGATGATACTGCCTCATGGGTCCCACATGTCATCCACTATGAACAATAAAAGTTTCTTTTCTTCGATTATTTTCACCCTTTGCTTTTTGGCTATTTCCTTTTTGTTTTGATCCCCTGCCGCCTTGTAAACGTTCAGGATGCTGCTGCGTCATGGCACCCGCATGTCATACTCTATGTACAATAAAAGTTTCTTTTCTTGGACTATTTTTGGCTCCTGATATTTGGTCACTTTCCTATTTCTTTCAATCTCATGCCGACTCTCAAACGTTGAGTAAGCTGCTGGCTCATGGGACCCGCATGTCATTACCTATGTACAATAAAAGTTTCTTTTCTTGGATTATTTTTGGCTCCTGATATTTGGTCACTTGCCTTTTTCTTTCGATCGCATGCCGTCTTTGAAACGTTCAGACCACTGCTACAACATGGGACCCATATGTCATCCTCTATGTACAATGAAATTTTCTTTTCATGGATTATTTTTTGCTCCGATATTTGGTCACTTTCCTTTTTCTTTCGATCTCATGCCGCCTTGGCCCTTTGAAACGTCGAGTAAGTTGTTGGCTCATGGGACCCGCATGTCATCCTCTATGTACAATAAAGTTTTTTTTCTTGGATTTCTTACCCCCTGGTTTTTGGTCACTTGCCTTTTTCTTTCAATCCTGTGCCGCCTTTGAAATTGTGGACGCTGCTGGCTCATGGGTCCCACATGCCAGCCTCTATGAACAATAATATTTCTTTTCTTCGATTTTTTTTTACCCCTGATTTCTGGCTATTTGCATTTTTCTTTGGATCCCCGGCCGCCTTTGAAACGATGAGGATGCTCCTCGCGCATAGGTCCCACATGTCAGCCTCTATGAACAATAAACCTTTATTTTCTTGGATTTATTGTTGACCCCTAATTAATGGCTACTTCGCTTTTTTTCGATCCCCAACCGCCTTTGAAACGTTGAGGACGCTGCTGGCTCATGGGTCCCTTATGTCAGCCTCCTGAAAAATAAAACATTTACTTTCTTGGATATATTTTTGACACCTAATTAATGACTAATTGGTTTTTTCTTTTGATCCCTTGACGCCTTTGAAACGTTGAGGGCGCTGCTGGATCATGGGTCCAACATGTCAGCCTCGATGAACAATAAGAGTTTCATTTGTTGCATTTATTTTTGACCCTTAATTTCTGGCTATTTGCCTTTTTTCGATCGCCTGCCGCCTTAGAAACGTTGAGGACGCTGCTGGCTCATGGGTCCCACATGTCAGCCTCTTTGTACGATAAAAGTTTATTTTGCTGGATTTATTTTTGACCCCTAATTTCTGGATGTTTGCCTTTTTCTTTCGAGCTCCACCGCCTTTGAAACGTTGATGACGCTGCTGCAAATTGGGTCCAATATGTCAGCATCTATGTGCGATAAACCTTTCCTTTCTTCGATTTTTTTGGACACCTCATTTCGAGCTACTTGCCTTTTTCTTTCGATCTCCTGCCCCCTTTGAGAAACGTCGAGAACGATGCTGGTTCGTGGGTCCCACATGTCATCCTCTCTGAATGATAAATGTTGTGGCCGCGGCTGCAAGATAGGTCCCACATGTCAGCTCGATCGTTGAATAAACGTTTCCTTTCTCGAATTTATATTTGACCCCTGATTTCTGGCTACTTTGCCGTTTCTTTCGATCCCCTGCCGCCTTGTCAACGTTGAGGACACTGCTGCAAAATAGGTCCCACATGTCATCCTCTATGTAGAATAAATGTTTCCTTTCTTGGATTATTTTTTTCCTTCGATCTCTGGCCGCATTTCAATGACGAGGACGCAGGTATTGGGCCGTTATCTTCTGAGCTAGTAGGCCCACGTAAATTACCATGTAGATTGCCGTACAGTACTTTTTTCTATCCTGAAATCTAACCGGCGGGCGCGTGCCAGACGTACGTCCCGGGCACACCTACTAGACGACAACTGATGCGTAAGCTAGCTGATATCAGGTGCCGTTTTCTGAAAAAAATGTAACTTTTAAATCGTGCGGCGGAATTACAATCCGTTTTCACTTCTACAATCCCCACGACGAGAGCTTCGAAACTAGACCACATTTTCATATGTTTCGACGAATTTTTTTAACAAGCAACTTCGATGCGCGACAAAGCAATTTTGTTATGCAGCAAAATAACTTTGGTATGTGACAAAGCAACTTTGGTATGCAACTAACATATGCACTTTTTGGTACACGAAGGCACAACTTTGATGCCCGACAACAATTTTGGTGTCAATCGGAGCATTTTCAATGTGTGACGAAGGAACTTAAGTGCCCTGCATAGCAACTTTGGCGCCCGGCGACGTAGTTTTTTAACCTTGTAGAGCAACTTTGGCGTCCGACCGAGCAAATTTAGTGTCTTGCAGAGCAACTTTGGTACTCGAGAGAGCAAATTTGGTTTGTGACGGTCTAATTTTGGCGTCCATCGAAGCAACTTTGGTGTCCACCGAATAAATTTTGATGGATGGATGAGGAACTTTGGCATCCAGCGATGCAACTTTCATTGTGAATGTAGATTTACGCTGTGCAGCAAAGTTGCTTCGTCCCGCACTAAAGTTGCATCGCCTTGCATTATAATTGCTTTGTCGCACGTAGAAGTTGCTTTAGAAAAAACTTTATCAAAATACATAGAAATGAGATCTAGTTTTGAAGAGCTCACCGCAAGAAATTCAAAAGTGAAAGCGGATCTTAATTTCGACATCTGGTGCAAAAGTTATACGATTTTGAACATTTATAAAAGAAAATTAATCGAAATTATTTCAGCCTTTCCTGATCAGGTACACGTACCAATGTGTACATAATCTTTTCTTTTTTATCTTTTGGAGGATGGGGCATGAATTTTCCTTATTTAAGGGTGTGCCAAGATTAACCAACGAGCACGCACGTGCTCGCTAGACGTGCCCTTTTTCTATTGGTAAGGTTTTTTTTTGAGAAGTTTCTATTGGTAAGGTGGTACATAGGGGTACCCTTACCAAAAAAAATATGTGGTACATGGAGCAGCGCTGGAACCCTGATCGTTACTGAAGTCATATGCGCCTAATAGCGCGAGCTTAGCTAATTTTTGAAGAAAAAAAAGATGTCCGACGTGGTATTCAAAACAAAGATCTTCATGTCTGCTAGTCCACCAAAAAACAGACCAGCATGTATTCATCACAATACGGGTAGCTAATTTTGGAAAAATGTGTTCATCACGGGATTCAAACAATGATCTTCATCTCTGCTAAATTTTGATTTCACCAAAAACCGAACAGCGTGTGTTCATGACGTTAACTTCACGAACACTATAGTTTCTCTATAAAATAAGGTCACCATCCGTTCCTTTACTGAAGGCATTTGCGAAAAGTGTCTTTGACTCATGGGCACCAGTGCTCCTGCAGTTTAAAAAAATTTAAAAATCATACATATTTGTTTCAAACAAATCTGAAAATAAATGTAGATATAATAAATAAAGTAACCTACAAGCGTGTAAAATTTTAATATGAAATTCTTTATATTGTAGACTACACAAAAAAGACAAAATCTGTTGAAATTTGGAGATCTGAAATATGCATACCCAGATCCACACGTTTGTTATTTTTGTGTAGCCCAGAATTTTTTTGTATTTGAAACTGAAATTTTGCACGCTTATGGGACAATTCATTAGCTACACCATGATTTTTTTCTAATATTTTTGAAACACATAAATATGTTTTTTATTTTTTCTAAAATAGCAGGAGCACTGGTGCCCAAGAGCACCAAATCTCTTAGGCATTTGCGCCTAATAACGCGAGCTTAGCTAATTTTTGAAGAAAAAAAGATGTCCATTGTGGTATTCAGGACAAAGATCTTCATGTCTCGCTACTCCACCAAACAACAGACCAGCATGTATTCATCACAATACGGGTAGCTAATTTGTGAAAAATATGTTCAGCACGGGATTCAAACAAAGATCTTCATCTCTGCAAAATTTTGATTTCACCAAAAACCGAACAGCGAATGTTCGTGAGGTTAAGTTCACAAACACTATGTTTTATCTATAAAATAAATTCACCATCCGTCTCTTATTTCTCAAGGAAAAACAGGTGGAAGTGTTGGGACGAACCACATGGGTGCTTCGGCTCTATGTTCAATCTTCTCTTTTTTGTATTGCAATCTTGAGCCTATGGCAGGACATCCATTGACGTGCATTCTGCACCAATTTGGCCTTGGACGTATCCATGTATCACGGGCGCGATTGTGGGTAGCAAAGACACAGTCAGGTTTGAACAATTGGAAATCCGGTTCTGCAGCCTCTGCGTCGATTGGCGGGGGTAGCATGAAAATTGGGTGATTGAGTCCAAGAAATAAAGAATGCCCCTTCAAATTGTTCAATCTTTCCCACCTTGCCTCTTCTACAGGGTCCAAGGTATGGGCAGATCTCAAGAAAACGTAGCACCGTACCAAAGGATAAGATCTCAGCTTGTTACCCATATGTAATATTGGAGGACCGAGGATGGGCCGATAACCCTTAACCTGAATCCACGCGAGATCAGATTCACCAGTAATGGACTCTTCTCTCATTGGTGCCAGGATCCAAGTGCGCTGGTCAGAAAATCCAAGAAATACATCTTCATCTTCATAATTATGATTATAACCATCATCATCTAATTCTTCATCATCTAATTCGTCTTCTTCTAATTCTTCTTCTTCTAATTCTTCTTCTTCTAATTCTTCTACATCAGCATCATTATCTTCATCGGCACCTCCATCGCCTTGAGCCACATTTGCTTCATCATCTTCCATGACAGCATCTCCCTCGTTTTTGAGCCAAAATTGCAGCCGCTTCTGCTTCTTCATCTTCAATGACATGGGCGTCAATGAGACGCGGGGCTGCATGTGTCCCTGCAATGCACAAAGATCAACCACAATGCAGCAAGTAGGAACTACACTGTAAATTATCTCTTGTCTTCTATCTTCTATCTTCTATCTTCTACTACTATAAGGCACCAGTTTTGAACAAGACATGTAGCAGCAATTCCAACTGTTGGTGTCCAAAATCTAACGGTTGGGATTAGAGGTATTCGCGTGAAAAAAATACCACACCGGTGTCCACGTGTTTCTAGAACCGTCATGTTTCCATTATGAAGAAAAATCGAGCAGTCTCACACCGATATCACACGTCCCACTTGATAGTGATTAAGAAAGGTTCCAATTTTTTGTTCATATTTATAAACTGTATGCTCACACTTATTTTGATGGTATAACCAAATTATTAGTTGTATTGAAAGTTTGAACAACATTTAGAACGCAACTTACATCAGTATTGCGAATCGTAATTGGTCCAACATGTGCAGCATGCCATTTACTAGTTAAGACATAAAACAAAGACTCACTCCAGGTATATGGTTCCCAAACCAGAACATCTCCATACGGATATGTAACTGCGTATACACGATGCAGGTGTGAACTTGTACCATATCCAGGAATGCCCATGGCATCGACATAGCTGGTTCCTTCAAAGAATTTGGGGGTTTCTCAGGATATTCCACTCCTTTTCTAGGGGCGCTTGTAGGATAGCGATCAAGTAGTCAAATACAACGATTACCTCGCAATGCCATGGCCCTGCTAGATCATCTTTGTACGGCCTCTTGACGATCCGTACTTTGAGCAGTTCCAAACTTTTATCTGTTTTGTATTTGAAGAGGAATGGTGGGCTGGCATGCCACCATTCACGAGTAGGGCCCAAAGAAATTCCTGCATCTTGCAGAGATGGAAGAGGTATAATAGTATCTGATATGTATATGTTGCGGATCGTCAAGTGCCCGTCCTGCTGGACAAATGCCACCCAGTCGCCGTTACAACCCACCCAGTGCATGGGTCCATGTCCATCCAGTTCCTCCTTGGTATGGATAAATGCTGGAACTGTCGGCTTGTCTAATGGCATCAGCAACGCGTGAATGCCCTGCAAATAGGATTTGTTTCAAAATTGTCTATGCATGCAAGGTATTCGACAGAATGAAGAGCGGATTGTGCAGAACTGAAGCACAGATGTAATGGATAAATAAAGCAATTCCGAAGAGTACATGTACATAGTGAAGGCAGCAAACCTTACAGTACTCCCAAATTAGGTGATGATGTTGAGTCTAAATATATGCATGATGTTTGGCAGTAAGAAAAGTTGATTGAAAAAACACAAGCTGAAACGAGATGAGTAAATAAATAAATACTCTTACAGTATTGTCGCGGTCGTCTGGCCATGTCTCGGGGTCGCAGTGGAGCAGGCTCGGTACACCGAACGGAACCTTATGCGCTCCGCGGATGGCATGCCGCATGCCGATCATGCCTCGAGCGAGGCGACCAGTGCTGAGGATATCCGCCCGCTCGGCTATGTTTTCCACCAGTGGGTAGTGGAGGTTATCCCACCCCATGGACTGGTGGTAGCAATCAGGAATCTCCTCAACCTTACGCTTCTGCTTCATTGGAGTCGGTAATCTAATGCAAGGGAGAGAGGGGTGAATGGGAGAGACAGAAGAGGGTTTTCTGGAGAAGATGGAGTAGTACTACGATACTAGGAGGTGGAGATGCGGGGCATATGTTTCCGGGGGAGAGGAACCACTATTTCCCTTTTACGGAGTAAAAAAAATAACTGCACTTGCTCATTAGAACTTGGGGCGGGGATATAGTGGTAACAGATTCCGAGGTATTGACCAACTTTCCCTCACCTTGACCCACGTGGTTGTGACCCGAGATAAAAAAAATTGATGAACCTGTTGTCACCAGATTTTGGCTAAATCAGGAGATGGGCCGTAATTGAGATGAGCTTGAAGAATATACACGGAAGATATACATGAATCGGCCTTGTATACAAAGTTTGGGCTAGTTTGCCCGTATATCTGTAAATATAGTAGGATACGTGTCGGTTAGGTAGAATTTGGCTCGTGCACGGTTGCGATTATTCCCACGTTAGAAATTCTACGGACTATAAATATGTACCTAGGGTTATTGAGAAAGGAGGACAATCACGTTCACAACAAACACACCAGGCGCATCGCCACCCCTTATTTCGAGGGTTTCTTCCGGATAAGCATCATGCTGCCTAGATCGCATCTTGCGATCTAGGCAGTATACGTTTATTCGTTACCTTGTGTTACTCGTGCTGAAGCGTTGTTGATGGCGAGTAACACTATTTATCGTAGATGTTTTGGGGCTTGAATTGATGCTTTTCTTATGCATATTTGCTTAGCAATGCCGTCCCTCGATATCTAGCTGTCCTTACATCTATTTAGGTGTAAGGGCAGCACCTTGCTTGTTCGTTACTTAGTAGATCCGATCTGTTATAGTTGTTCCTTGTTCTTCAAGGATTAGTTTAATATCTGCATGATTAGGCCTTATGCTGGGGTTGGATGATCCGGTAGTGCGTGAGGTGGTGTTTTACCGTTCCTACAAGGGATGTTCCGGGAATTGACTTAATGTTGGTTTTTAGGCCTCTTTTAGGAATAGTTTCCATCATCTTTCGTATCTGTTAGGCCCAACTACGCGTAGGATGTTCCGATTATGCGGTGAAAACCCTAAACTGTCGTAGATTGGTTTAGCTTTGTTTTGATCAAGCAGGATCCCCATGTCATCGTAAATCCAACGTGAACCATGGGGCGATCGGCTCTTCGAGCCGATCCACAGGGCAACCTGAGAGCCGATCGGGCTCACATTCAATGTTTACGTGTCTACCATGCAGGAGACTAGTTGAAGCAATCCAACACCTTCCTGATCAGGTACAGGTCAGGTGGCACGCCCTTGCAACCGCCAGGACGTGTGCTGGGATTTTGCGGGACGACGCGAGGCACCAGGGCCCACTTAGCAGTCTTGGGAGTCTCCCGGCTCTTCGTGTTGCTTAACCACTGCTCGCCGGTGAGTTTTGGCAGGCAACACATTCTGGCACGCCCAGTGGGACACTTTCTGCAACAACCACGTCAACATCGGCAGCCAAGATGTCGGACGAACTGATCAAGTACGAGGATCTACCTGCAGAGCATAAGAAGAAATACGATGAGCTGAAGGCCATCTTTGAAGCCGATCTCATCGGCTCTTTTGAGAAGACCCGTTCGCACGGCATCAGGTTCAAAGGATTCACACCCGAAGGCGCGTTCGAGGGATTAGATTTGTCTCTCCTTCGGAGGAACGTACCGAGCCTCGCGCAAAGAAATTAACTATGCTGTGGCTCATTCTCTACATCGGCATTCTGAGAGCCTGGTGAATACGCTTGAGCGAGTTGCGCTTCGTGTGGTGCAAGAAATCATGAAACATCAGTATTCTCCGTCAGGACCTGCTTTAGGGACTCACCAGGGAGAGATACCATTCCACACCAGGCCACCACTGCCATTCGCGATGGCAGCTCCACAGCAACAAGGTTCACCGGCATACGTGGTCTACAAGGTTGGAGGTGATCCTGGCGACTACCAATTCTTGTATGAGCCGCCCAAGGAGATCCCACATGGATACGTGTGCACATACGTGCCGGACTGCAACAACTGGACGCACGCGATCCAAACTTCGGCAGGAGGAATTGCCGGAGCAGGAGCGATTGTTACGGCAGGAGGGATTGCTGGAGCGACGGGGAGTTCTGGAGCAGATGCTGAGAAACAAGCGTGGCTAACTAAATATGCCACTGCAACGAGTCATGAAAGCTCAACCCCTACAGCTCCTACTGTGGATCAGATCAGCGCAATCTTGAGAGATCAGTTCGGCATCCTGCCGAAGAAGAGAACAATCGGCTATTCCAAGCCGTACCCCAACGAGTATGACCTGATCCCATTGCCGCCTAAATATCGGCTCCCTGACTTCACAAAATTCAGTTGATCAGAAGGGTCTAGCTCCATCGAGCACGTGAGACGATACTTGGCTCAGCTGGGCATGGTTTCAGCATCAGAACCGCTACGTGTGAGGTTCTTTGCCCAATCTCTCACGGGTCTAGCCTTTGGGTGGTACACCTCGTTACCCCCAGATTCAGTTCGGACATGGAAGCAGCTGGAAGAGCAGTTTCACATACAATATCATTCAGAAGCTACCGAAGCTGGCATTGCCGATCTGACGCAGTTCGGCAAAGGCGAGGAGAGACGGTGTCCGAATACATTCAACGTTTCAGAACCGTCAAGAACCGATGTTATTCGGTTCATTTATCCGAGAAAGAAGCGATCGAGCTGGCCGTGGCAGGCCTCGCAGCCGCCACTCAAGGATCCGACGTTCCAAGTGGAGTACAATTCGTTGGCGCACATGGTCCAGAGACTAACTTCGTATGAACAGCGCCACCCAGAACTGTACCAAGACAAGTTCAAGCGCACGATAGGCCTGGTCGACGCTGAGGAGGATGAAGACCTTGCGGAAGATCAGGAAGTCGCCGTGGCTGAATGGACTCGGACGGCAGTTACCGTGTCCTGCAAATGGGTGAAACAACCAGGGCCTCCAATGTGAGGACCCCGGACTAGCTGTCCAAAATCCCTGTTATGTATACAATTCACGATCCCATGATCAGTGCGTCGTGAACACATAACCGAACTGATATCAAATTACACCCTCCATTACAAAGCGTAATAAGAAAAATTACAATGAGGTCACATGACCATTGCTTACATAATAGCCTCGAAGGGCCTAACTAATCATCAGAGTAGCAACATCACTTCGACGATGCGCAGTACCCAAGTCATCTCGCCATAACCCTACGAAGCAACCGAGCGGGAAGACGTTCCTAGCTCGCATAGACGTCGTCAACTCCTTCTTCATCCATCGTGTTCCTCCAAATCTGGCCAAGTAAATAGCCGGGGACAAAGCCGTGAGTACATTTGGAATTGTACTCGCAAACCATCAAGAAAGGTACTTTGCAAGAGTGCAAGATAACAAGTGCTAAACTAAGATGACAAGAGGGAAGAGCTAATTTCTCTTGTGGAAATAGCATGAGAAAGAGAAATAGTTTCTCTTGTGGATATAGCATGAAGATGAGAAATAGTTTCTCTTGTGGATATAGCATGAAGATGAGAAATAGTTTCTCTTGTGGATATAGCATGCCGACATCTCAAGTGATGCGGACACTTAGGTGGTCCTATGACATCTCTATATCTTTATTGAAGAAGGTACTTCAAAAGATAGACTACGACATCTCTATATCTTGAAAGAAGAGGTAGCGTTCCAGGCATCTCAATTGATACAGGCGCGATGGAAGTCCTACGACATCTCTATATCTTTGTTGAAGAAGATACTTCAAAAGATAAACTACGACATCTCTATATCTTTATTGAAGAAGAGTCCCTCTACATGAAACACTAGGAAGGGTCACCCAATTTTGTTTCATTTTCCTCAACCATCTCCTCATGGTCGACACAACATCTTTCCCGTACCCTTCCGGCATCTGCGAACACACGCATTTCCTTTGGAAATCATTTTCAAAACCAAAACTCGACACGGCTCCGTAACGGCCATCCCAACCGTCCATGACCGCGGACGCGGCTATTCGAATAGTTTTAACTCTGCAGAGTGTGCGCACTTTCCCCACAAGAACCGATAAATCCGCCGGGATCATCCCCGGTTCGACATACAAAAGTATGCGAGGCTCGGATAATCGGTCATAGTCCTTCGCTCGTCTCCCTTGACAAGAGTCCTTCCCTCGCGGGCTTACCCCTTCCCGGCACCCCGGCAACGATACCTCCTTTTGAGCGTATCTCCGGCGCCATGATAGAAGACCCTCGGTAATCGTCCGGCTGCAAGTTAATGCGGTGTATTGCCTCCTTCAGAGCGCAACCCGGTGTCAGAGGTCATCGTGACCCTCCTAGAGAGTTGTGAAGGTGTCTCAAGTCAATTTCAACAAACTACAGACTAAGCCCGTACCCACTTTGGATAATGTGGTTGCGCTGTGTAATTGTTCCGGGCGAACACAAAGAACCATGTGTCGTTTTTCTCAAAAACCCAAGTCACACCCACACTTTCCTCTTTCCAACCATCTTTGTCAATATCCTTTTCTTTCATAAACCATACGCTTGGGTAAGGTTGCCTCACCCAAGGTTTTCATAAACATTTACAACAAGGTAAACCTTGAGGGGTTCCCAACCTATAGTTTCATGATGGAACTAAGACACCATATGGCCATGATGTAGTCATCATGCCAAAAAGTAGTGGATATGGTGGAATCAAAATAATCATACTTGCTTAAGGTAAGCATGTATGTTGACAACAAAAGAGGGGAAATATTTTCAGATTTTGTGGTGCTAACCCAATCAATAGATAGGGATGAGAATTGACCAACACCAACACCATTTAGGGAATTAGGCATACTCATCACAATTTGAGAATACACCAAGATCATGGTATTGATACTTCTACACTAGAAGGTGGTGTAGCATGAATCTTGTCCCGAGGTGGAACATGATCAAGCTAAAATATAGAAAACAAGTTGGGTAGCAATGGCCATGACACCATACACCCAACCAATTACCAAGACCTTGACAAGATAAAACTACTAGAGGTACCATGCTTGCATCCAAGCATAGATGACAACAACATGGAGATCATCACACATAGAACCATGATGCTATTGATAGCACAAGATGACATCCAAAGAGACATCATATCAGAGATCAAAACATGGCTTGCCTTGGCTTATTTGTCCCTGGACTTCTTCAACTTCATCGGTATAAGAATTCCGTCAATATAAATAAAATCCCCTGTCCGAACCACTTCTTCTTCTTCTCCGGAATCGTTCGCATCTATCGTCGGAAAATATAAAAGGGACACAATCAATCACATTGCACCAATCATAACAAGCATGCAACATTCAACAATCAACAAGCAATAGCTAACCACCTTACTACGGGCTAACATACAAAGAACTTATAGATACTACAAAGCAACTAAAAGAGAACCCATTTTATTTACCTAGTAAAGGTATGAGAGTATCGCAACTTAGCAAATGCCTCTCTCGGGTATCACCATGGCACAACTAAGTATCCCCTGGTAGATAACATTAGAAAGAGGACAAGTGCATTAGATTGGCATCACAAACATTCATGTTATAATTTGAAACATTTTTGGAAAAGCGGGCAATCATTCTCTCTATTTTATAAAGCTTACATAACACTACACAAGAATAGGAAGTAAACAATATTCCACATCATTGGAAAACTTAAGCCAAACAATAGAACTAAGGTTAAGTTGCAGAGGTTTTGTTTTGCAAGAATAAAGCATTGGTTGACCCATTTTTAAATGAAAAGAGGTGGCCAAGGATTTCAAAAAGTTTTGGTTCAACAATTCATGTGACACACACATATTACTAATAGTAACAAAAATGCATGAACAGTGACTAAAAATATTTTTCTTGGATAGCCAGTACTAAAACAAGACTAACCCAATTGGAATCATTCAAAAATATTAATCCTATGAATTTAGGAATTTGAAATACTAATCAGAATACAGTGATCATGTTTAATTTATTAAAAATCGTACAAAAATCTTAAAAATATGAGGCCAGTGGCATTGGAAAGGTAATTAAATTTATAAACTAATGCAATTTGTTTCATTCAATTTGGGTCTGTAGATCACGAGATATTTGTATTTGAATGCCACTGGTTTTTGTCACAAATAACAGCATTTTTGAAACTGGAAAACGGGCGGGAAAATTCTGGGGGCCGCGCGGGTGGCGATTTGGGCCGGCCCAGGGGGGGATTTCCGGCTGGCGTTTGAAAAAAAGAAGAAAAAGAAATAGAAGGGAGGGAGGGCCCGGTGCGGGGCCCATGTGCATGGGCCGACGTGGCCATGCAGGCCACGCACACACGCACGGGAGGACGTCGTCCTCGTTCGCTTCTGCCCAGGTACGAGCGGCGGACGGGAAGAGAGAAGGGCGGGCGGCTAGGGGCTCACCTGCAAGGCGACGACGGTCGACGGCGAGGCTGGGATGGTGCGGCGGAGGGCCGACGCGGACCAGGAGCGCATCCAGCCCCGCAGCAGCTCCTCCGGGCGGCGACCACCCTCGCAGATGCCCTCGGGCATGTCGACGGCGGCGAGCTCCGGCGGTACTGAAAGGCAACGGAGGGGACAGTGAGGACCAGAAGAGGATGGGGAAGAAGTTGAAACGGAGAGAGAGGGGAGAGAACGGCGGGGGCGAGCCCGAGCTTGCCCGTCACCCTCGCGGTGACCACGGGCAGCGGTGGCCACGCCGGCGTGCAGCGGCTATGGGGGCGCCCTGGGCGTGCTCAGCGGGCTCTGGGAGGTGGAGAGAAGTGGTGTGGAGTGGAGAGGAGAGGCTGCAGGGGCGGGGCTTCTTATAGCCGAGGCTGGGCGCGGGGGTGGTGGCAGGGGCCAATGGCGGGGCGCGGTGGGGGCGTTGGCCAATGCCTGGGCTCGAGGTGACGTTGTGGGCGGTGGGAGGAGTGACGTAGGGGTGTCGGGCGTCGGCGAGAGGAGGGCAGGTGCGCGGGAAGAGGGAGGAGATCGAGCGGGAGAGGCTGCGTCGTGCGCGGGAAGATTTCTGAGCGTGTAAGTCTCCCAGGGGCTAGGGTTTCGGTGGGTAAGTGGGCTGCTCGTCCTAGGGCTTAGTTGGAAGAGAGGGAGGGTCCAGGGAGGGTCCAAGGGAGGTGGGGTGCGGGCCAGATGGTTGGGCAAAGGAGAGGGGTGGTGTGAGGCTTCATGTGCCGGCCATATTTGAGAGGGGCATGGGCTTCCAAAACCCGGCCATGCACAAGTGAGAAGAAGGGAGAGAGGTAGGAGAGGGGGTAATGTCCCTCTAGGGTTTGCAAAGAGGGAGGGAAAGAGAGGGGTACAAAATAGGAGGGGTCATGTTATATTAAGGGTCTCACAAAATCACAAGGTTTGAAAAGAAACCAAAATAAAAAGAGGGGTAACAAGGTGGTGGTGATGGTGATAGTGCCAACTTGATATTTGAAAAAAACAAAAAGGTAGGGAGGTGAAGAAGTGGTGATGATAGTCTAGAAGATTATCAAAATGGCTAGGCCAAGTTGAAAATTTCCTTGCAGAGATAGGTATACCAACGGAGATTGATTTGTTAGACAAAAATTAAATTTCCAAGGTCAAGACTATATGGAGGTGTGATCTTGATTGATGGATATGTGAGATGTATAAATGGCAAAGGCAATGATATGGGTATTTGATCACAAATTCAAATACCATTTAATTTGGTGTCTATGGATTTGATTTGATAGGCTTACTTGGAAACTTTTGAAATGGTAGAGGGTTTTAGAAGACTAGAATGATCCATAGTTGAAAAAGGATAAAATATGGGTCATTCCATTTTATTTTAGGTAACCAAAACAGTATTTATATTATTTTTTTTAAAAGTTACACAAAGAAGTGTAAGCCATTTGGTAAATACTTTGTGCCAAAATAAAACTATTTCTTTTTAGAAACTCTTTTGTGATACCATGATCAAAGGTGATCATAGTCAAATTTAAAAGAAGGGTTTTTGGACAAAATCCTTTGAATTAAGGTTTTGAGTTATAAAACAAAAAGTGGTTTTGGGGTTTAGGTCAAAAGGTTCAATTGAAAGGGGGAAGGTTAAGGTAATACAAGAGTTACCATAACTTCACTATTTTTCTGGAGACTAGAAATTGTGTGTTGAGGTACTTAATGGGAAAACACAAATCATAGGGTTTATGCATTGGTAAAGGAAAAGAATTTTCCAGTGCCACACATGTGTTTTATTAAGTGAGTTGTTAAGTTGTTTTAACACTAGAGGTGTTGTTCTAAGAGGTAGCTCAAGACAAAACTCAACAAGCAAAACAAGACAATTCATCTATCAACAGATCAAAACAATTCATTATAACAAACAGATCAAGGCAATTCATCTTAATTAGTCTATAGAAAAAGTTTTTGTTCCCCCTAATTTTTGCACTAAGGACAAATAAACAAGGTTGCAAAGGTTAGGGTGTGACAGATCTTCCACCCTTAAAATAATCTCGTCCCGAGATTACTAAGCGTAGGACTAGAGGGGTTGTAAAGTTTAACTAAAGTTAGACTCCGTTCTTTTGTAGATGTGCCATTTTTGAGAAGGTCGTTGCTTCATCTTCTGGGAGACATGATGGATTCCTGCCGATGGTGAGCTTCATGAAGAGGTTGAATACTCCAAGCAGGTGTTAGAGTCCACGATTCAAGGAGAGTTAGCGCACTCCAGCGGTGCTTTAGCAGGGTTGAAAACTTTTTAAAGTTAACTTTAAATTTTAGTGGAAGACGAAGTCTTCCACCCTTAAAATTGTTCATAGGGGGGGGGGGTTTAAAAACTCTAAGCTTCGGCCAAGGGTCTTGTCAGTGCTTTCGAAGAAGTGATCTTTCTCTCGTCTTGAGTTGAAACATCTTCAGGGAGCGAGGTGCAATCCACAGCTTCAAGGGAAGTTAGTGCATCCCAATTTCCCAACGGTGTTTTAGAAAGGTTTAAAATCTTAGGGGTAGCTCCAACTTTTAGTGGAAGACGAAGTCTTCCACCCTTAAGATTTTTCATCGGGCTTTCGAAAAAAAAACTCCGAGCTTCTGCCGTGTGGGTCTGTCTGGTGCTTCTGAAGAAGTCGTCGATCTTCCGTATTCAGTTGAAGAATCTTCAGGAGGCGATGTATAGTCCACGACTTCAAGAGGCACTCACGGTGTCTTATAGACCATATAATGCGCGGTAAGTTAGAAGTCGATGAAACTCCTGGTTGGTATCCATATGAAGTAGCAACACAAAGGTCGTCGAAGACAATCTTCAGCTTGAGGGTCGGTGCTGACTTATACCAGATAAGAAGTGAGCGGGTAAATTACTCCTAATCTTGAGTCTTGAGGTATCTTCATGAGCTTCGCTTGACGAGGACCATGTGAACCATGTGATGTAGTTTGGCTTTGATGCGATTGTTCTCTCATCTTGTTAGATGGTGTGTTAGAGGGTGTTTTCAAGAAGATATCCTCGAGGTTAGCGCGATTATGCTCTAAGATTAGACCAAATTAGTATGTCTTCACGCAGAGGTGCAGTCACTCTTGAAGGTAGGGCTTCTGCTTCATTGGCGTAGTAGAGATGCTTCAGCTGATCTTGAAGGTAGTCAGTGTAGATAGGGGTTTGGGTTAGTTTTTCCTGACAGTTGAGAACAACTGCTATCGAGGTTAGAGTTAGAGCCTTCCGTTAATCTATCCAATTAACTAATAGTTAGCATTCTAACGGCGAGGTAGATGTGGGTGATAACATATTAGGGAGGCTTCCTATACTGGGTTATCACACTAAGAGTGTCTTTCAGACCTAAAGAGCAAGACAATCATACACACAACAAACAGATAAAAACACTCAAGGCAGCACACTAGGGGACTACAAGCAATCATCAACCCAGACATGGTACTCTAAGTACCCAGAAATTCCTAATGCGCGGGTTTATCTCAATCAAAGCGATTGAGTTTGTCCTATACATCCTATTGGTTTGGGGCTGGTCACATATGTCGACGTCTTCATATCGTCAGCATCAGCTTCAACTTGGATCCTTGTAGCAGTTGGTAGTGAAGGGGCCGGGTGTTGAGTCATTGATGTTGAGGCGGAGGAGACAACTGGGTAGAACTTCTTGTCTCGACATCCCGGAAACATGCGGTCTTCGTAGAGGTAGCTGTTGAGGTGCTCCCGAAGTCGATATTTTCTCATGGCTGGCCTAAAATTACTAGTCAAGAAACTGAGGATTTGATCCCTGACGACTGCCAAAGTGCGAGCCCATAGAGGAACAAGGTCAGCTCCTTGACAGACTTTGGTGACAACCAAAGGCATGATCTTATTATCCCTTTATGTGTAGGACTAAGTCTGCGTCCGATCTTCAATAGTTGTTGTTGGAGATACGTGAGACTTCAAAAAAAAAGTTGATCCATCTTCGACTTCGAGTCTCTGGGTCTGAGTCGGGGACATCGTCCAATATGTAGGTTTGAAGTGGGTGAGACAATAGAGTAAGAATTTTCACACATTTTAATAAAGCGGAGAGATAAGAATTTAGAAACATTTGAATAAATAAGAGGAGTAGAAGCTATGCTTCCGACTAAAGAAAGAATTTGTTTCGTAAATAGTTTTTCCCAAGTACTTGTTTCTTAACTAACGTCCATGCTAACTAAGGTCTCCTACAGTCAGGATAGCTCTGATACCAGCTCTGTGAGGACCCCGGGCTATCTGTCCAAAATCCCTGTTATGTATACAATTCACGATCCCATGATCAGTGCGTCGTGAACACATAACCGAACTGATATCAAATTACACCCTCCATTACAAAGCGTAATAAGAAAAATTACAATGAGGTCACATGACCATTGCTTACATAATAGCCTCGAAGGGCCTAACTAATCATCAGAGTAGCAACATCACTTCAGCAGCGCAGTACCCAAGTCATCTGCCATAACCCTACAGGCAACTGACTGGGAAGACGTTCCTAGCTCGCATAGACGTCGTCAACTCCTTCTTCATCCATCGTGTTCCTCCAAATCTGGCCAAGTAAATAGCCAGGGACAAAGCCGTGAGTACATTTGGAATTGTACTCGCAAACCATCAAGAAAGGTACTTTGCAAGAGTGCAAGATAACAAGTGCTAAACTAAGATGACAAGAGGGAAGAGCTAATTTCTCTTGTGGAAATAGCATGAGAAAGAGAAATAGTTTCTCTTGTGGATATAGCATGAAGATGAGAAATAGTTTCTCTTGTGGATATAGCATGAAGATGAGAAATAGTTTCTCTTGTGGATATAGCATGCCGACATCTCAAGTGATGCGGACACTTAGGTGGTCCTATGACATCTCTATATCTTTATTGAAGAAGGTACTTCAAAAGATAGACTACGACATCTCTATATCTTGAAAGAAGAGGTAGCGTTCCGGCATCTCAATTGATACAGGCGCGATGGAAGTCCTACGACATCTCTATATCTTTGTTGAAGAAGATACTTCAAAAGATAAACTACGACATCTCTATATCTTTATTGAAGAAGAGTCCCTCTACATGAAACACTAGGAAGGGTCACCCAATTTTGTTTCATTTTCCTCAACCATCTCCACATGGTCGACACAACATCTTTCCCGTACCCTTCCGGTACTGCGAACACACGCATTTCCTTTGGAAATCATTTTCAAAACCAAAACTCGACACAGCTCTGTAACGGCCATCCCAACCGTCCATGACCGCGGACGCGGCTATTCGAATAGTTTTAACTCTGCAGAGTGTGCGCACTTTCCCCACAAGAACCGATAAATCCGCCGGGATCATCCCCGGTTCGACATACAAAAGTATGCGAGGCTCGGATAATCAGTCATAGTCCTTCGCCTGTCTCCCTTGACAAGAGTCCTTCCCTGCGGGCTTACCCCTTCCCGGCACCCCGGCAGCATACCTCCTTTTGAGCGTATCTCCGGCGCCATGACAGAAGACCCTCAGTAATCGTCCGGCTGCAAGTTAATGCAGTGTATTGCCTCCTTCAGAGCGCAACCCGGTGTCAGAGGTCATCGTGACCCTCCTAGAGAGTTGTGAAGGTGTCTCAAGTCAATTTCAACAAACTACAGACTAAGCCCGTACCCACTTTGGATAATGTGGTTGCGCTGTGTAATTGTTCCGGGCGAATACAAAGAACCATGTGTCGTTTTTCTCAAAAACCCAAGTCACACCCACACTTTCCTCTTTCCAACCATCTTTGTCAAGATCCTTTTCTTTCATAAACCATACGCTTGGGTAAGGTTGCCTCACCCAAGGTTTTCATAAACATTTACAACAAGGTAAACCTTGAGGGGTTCCCAACCTATAGTTTCATGATGGAACTAAGACACCATATGGCCATGATGTAGTCATCATGCCAAAAAGTAGTGGATATGGTGGAATCAAAATAATCATACTTGCTTAAGGTAAGCATGTATGTTGACAACAAAAGAGGGGAAATATTTTCAGATTTTGTGGTGCTAACCCAATCAATAGATAGGGATGAGAATTGACCAACACCAACACCATTTAGGGAATTAGGCATACTCATCACAATTTGAGAATACACCAAGATCATGGTATTGATACTTCTACACTAGAAGGTGGTGTAGCATGAATCTTGTCCCGAGGTGGAACATGATCAAGCTAAAATATAGAAAACAAGTTGGGTAGCAATGGCCATGACACCATACACCCAACCAATTACCAAGACCTTGACAAGATAAAACTACTAGAGGTACCATGCTTGCATCCAAGCATAGATGACAACAACATGGAGATCATCACACATAGAACCATGATGCTATTGATAGCACAAGATGACATCCAAAGAGACATCATATCAGAGATCAAAAGATGGCTTGCCTTGGCTTATTTGTCCCTGGACTTCTTCAACTTCATCAGTATAAGAATTCCGTCAATATAAATAAAATCCCTGTCCGAACCACTTCTTCTTCTTCTCCGGAATCGTTCGCATCTATCGTCGGAAAATATAAAAGGGACACAATCAATCACATTGCACCAATCATAACAAGCATGCAACATTCAACAATCAACAAGCAATAGCTAACCACCTTACTACGGGCTAACATACAAAGAACTTATAGATACTACAAAGCAACTAAAAGAGAACCCATTTTATTTACATAGGTATGAGAGTATCGCAACTTAGCAAATGCCTCTCTCGGGTATCACCATGGCACAACTAAGTATCCCCTGGTAGATAACATTAGAAAGAGGACAAGTGCATTAGATTGGCATCACAAACATTCATGTTATAATTTGAAACATTTTTGGAAAAGCGGGCAATCATTCTCTCTATTTTATAAAGCTTACATAACACTACACAAGAATAGGAAGTAAACAATATTCCACATCATTGGAAAACTTAAGCCAAACAATAGAACTAAGGTTAAGTTGCAGAGGTTTTGTTTTGCAAGAATAAAGCATTGGTTGACCCATTTTTAAATGAAAAGAGGTGGCCAAGGATTTCAAAAAGTTTTGGTTCAACAATTCATGTGACACACACATATTACTAATAGTAACAAAAATGCATGAACAGTGACTAAAAATATTTTTCTTGGATAGCCAGTACTAAAACAAGACTAACCCAATTGGAATCATTCAAAAATATTAATCCTATGAATTTAGGAATTTGAAATACTAATCAGAATACAGTGATCATGTTTAATTTATTAAAAATCGTACAAAAATCTTAAAAATATGAGGCCAGTGGCATTGGAAAGGTAATTAAATTTATAAACTAATGCAATTTGTTTCATTCAATTTGGGTCTGTAGATCACGAGATATTTGTATTTGAATGCCACTGGTTTTTGTCACAAATAACAGCATTTTTGAAACTGGAAAACGGGCGGGAAAATTCTGGGGGCCGCGCGGGTGGCGATTTGGGCCGGCCCAGGGGGGGATTTCCGGCTGGCGTTTGAAAAAAAGAAGAAAAAGAAATAGAAGGGAGGGAGGGCCCGGTGCGGGGCCCATGTGCATGGGCCGACGTGGCCATGCGGGCCACGCACACACGCACGGGAGGACGTCGTCCTCGGTTCGCTTCGCCCGTGTACGAGCGGCGGACGGGAAGAGAGAGAAGGGCGGGCGGCCAGGGGCTCACCTGCAAGGCGACGATGGTCGACGGCGAGGCTGGGATGGTGCGGCGGAGGGCCGACGCGGACCAGGAGCGCATCCAGCCCCGCAGCAGCTCCTCCGGGCGGCGACCACCCTCGCAGATGCCCTCGGGCATGTCGACGGCGGCGAGCTCCGGCGGTACTGAAAGGCAACGGAGGGGACAGTGAGGACCAGAAGAGGATGGGGAAGAAGTTGAAACGGAGAGAGAGGAGAGAACGACGGGGGCGAGCCCGAGCTTGCCCGTCACCCTTGCGGTGACCACGGGCAGCGGTGGCCACGCCGGCGTGCGGCGGCTATGGGGGCGCCACGGGCGTGCTCGGCCGGGCTGCGGGAGGTGGAGAGAATTGGTGTGGAGTGGAGAGGAGAGGGTGCAGGGGCGGGGCTTCTTATAGCCGAGGCTGGGCGCGGGGGTGGTGGCAGTGGCCAATGGCGGGGCGCGGTGGGGGCGTTGGCCAATGCCTGGGCTCGAGGTGACGTCGTGGGCGGTGGGAGGAGTGACGTAGGGGTGCTGGCGTCAGCAGAGGAGGGCAGGTGCGCGGGAAGAGGGAGGAGATCGAGCGGGAGAGGCTGCGTCGTGCGCGGGAAGATTTCTGAGCGTGTAAGTCTCCCAGGGGCTAGGGTTTCGGTGGGTAAGTGGGCTGCTCGTCCTAGGGCTTAGTTGGAAGAGAGGGAGGGTCCAGGGAGGGTCCAAGGGAGGTGGGGTGCGGGCCAGATGGTTGGGCAAAGGAGAGGGGTGGTGTGAGGCTTCATGTGCCGGCCATATTTGAGAGGGGCATGGGCTTCCAAAACCCGGCCATGCACAAGTGAGAAGAAGGGAGAGAGGTAGGAGAGGGGGTAATGTCCCTCTAGGGTTTGCAAAGAGGGAGGGAAAGAGAGGGGTACAAAATAGGAGGGGTCATGTTATATTAAGGGTCTCACAAAATCACAAGGTTTGAAAAGAAACCAAAATAAAAAGAGGGGTAACAAGGTGGTGGTGATGGTGATAGTGCCAACTTGATATTTGAAAAAAACAAAAAGGTAGGGAGGTGAAGAAGTGGTGATGATAGTCTAGAAGATTATCAAAATGGCTAGGCCAAGTTGAAAATTTCCTTGCGAGAGATAGGTATACCAACGGAGATTGATTTGTTAGACAAAAATTAAATTTCCAAGGTCAAGACTATATGGAGGTGTGATCTTGATTGATGGATATGTGAGATGTATAAATGGCAAAGGCAATGATATGGGTATTTGATCACAAATTCAAATACCATTTAATTTGGTGTCTATGGATTTGATTTGATAGGCTTACTTGGAAACTTTTGAAATGGTAGAGGGTTTTAGAAGACTAGAATGATCCATAGTTGAAAAAGGATAAAATATGGGTCATTCCATTTTATTTTAGGTAACCAAAACAGTATTTATATTATTTTTTTTAAAAGTTACACAAAGAAGTGTAAGCCATTTGGTAAATACTTTGTGCCAAAATAAAACTATTTCTTTTTAGAAACTCTTTTGTGATACCATGATCAAAGGTGGTCATAGTCAAATTTAAAAGAAGGGTTTTTGGACAAAATCCTTTGAATTAAGGTTTTGAGTTATAAAACAAAAAGTGGTTTTGGGGTTTAGGTCAAAAGGTTCAATTGAAAGGGGGAAGGTTAAGGTAATACAAGAGTTACCATAACTTCACTATTTTTCCGGAGACTAGAAATTGTGTGTTGAGGTACTTAATGGGAAAACACAAATCATAGGGTTTATGCATTGGTAAAGGAAAAGAATTTTCCAGTGCCACACATGTGTTTTATTAAGTGAGTTGTTAAGTTGTTTTAACACTAGAGGTGTTGTTCTAAGAGGTAGCTCAAGACAAAACTCAACAAGCAAAACAAGACAATTCATCTATCAACAGATCAAAACAATTCATTATAACAAACAGATCAAGGCAATTCATCTTAATTAGTCTATAGAAAAAGTTTTTGTTCCCCCTAATTTTTGCACTAAGGACAAATAAACAAGGTTGCAAAGGTTAGGGTGTGACAGGTTTGACTTTGATTTAAGCAAAACTGAGCAGATTTTTTATTTGCTGCTGAAGGAGAAACAGCTGAAGTTACCCGAAGGCCACAAAATTCCTACGTCACAAGAGATGAACGGTAGGCCATACTGCAAATGGCATCACACATTCACCCACGCCACCAACGACTGCGAAGTGTTGCGCGCACAGATTCAAATGGCGATAGAGTCAGGCCAATTAATCTTCGGACAATTTGCCATGAAAGTAGACACACATCCATTTCCTGGCGTCAACATGGTGGATCTCAGTCACGCCATAAGATGCGAGCCAGGTTTCTCTTTTGGTGTCAACATGGCAGGGCTTGGGACCCTCCATGGCAAAGATAAAGCAGAAAGCAGTCACTCCCGTGGCAAGGAGAAAGAGGAGGCCGATCCACGCGACCGGCCCCAACATGATAACAGACGGTACCTGACAGAAGAAGAAGTGAGAAGCGTGCGGTATCAACGACCACTCTCCGCGCATCTCCTTAACAAATATGAGCAGCAGTATGACCGACGTCGGCGCTACGACGTGGATGACGAAAGATATCGTCGGTCTGATGCAGATGACAGGAGGTATCGTCGATATGATAGAGACGATGAAGGGTACGAGCGTCACGCTAGAGGGAAGTCAAGAGAGCAAGAAGACGTGGATAGGCATTGGAACTGTCCTTTCTTTAAACACTGCTGGGACTCAGGAATGAGCCGATTTCCTACAATCGAGAACTGCCCAGAATGTAGACCGCAGAGGAAGAGAGCAAATGAAGTTTCAGTTTTCAAGCGTCTAGGGCCTCTCCCACCTCAGAGCAAACGAACTGAGTCGTCCCAAGATGAAGACTTTGAGGAGTCAGATGAAGAAGAAGATAGGTACCACCGGCCAAGGTGGTGCCCTGATGGACTCAGCCATTCTCAGAAGCGTAGGGTGCAGCGGCTACGAAACCTGGAGGAAGCCGAAGCGCGAGCACTCGTACACGTTGAGGAAGGCACGGCCCGATCTGGCCGTGAAAATTCAGCAAACGCTGGAGACAGAGATGCGCCCGCCAAAGAAAGTGTGGCGCCCTAAACGGACAAAAGCCGATGCAGAGGCATCGGCTGATACAAACATGGTGTTTATACTCCCGTCGGAATTTTGTGCTCCAAAGGACGAGGAAGTATCGGTGGCTCAATTCGACTGCGGTCCACGGCCAGTGATCTTTGAGAAGCCACGAGAGAGGAGCTACAGGCACTTGAAAGCTCTATACCTAAAAGGTTATATCGATGGGCAGCCTGTCAGCAAGATGTTGGTTGACACGGGAGCGGCAGTCAACATAATGCCGTATTCCATGCTACGACGATTGGGACGCTCGAATGACGATCTGATCAAGACCAACGTCACATTAAGCGATTTCAACGGCCAAGCATCAGAAGCAAAAGGTGTTCTGAATGTAGATCTGACCGTAGGCCGAAAAACCATACCTACCTCGTTCTTCATCGTCGACAGCAAAAGCAATTACGCCGTCCCGCTAGGAAGGGATTGGATTCATGCTAATCGTTGCATCCCATCCACAATGCACCAATGCATCATACGATGGGATGGAGATGAAGTGGAGGTCGTTCGTGCAGATGGCTCAATCGAGATCTCACTAGCTGCCATGAATATTTGGGATGCAGACGACCAAGAGGCGCTCTCTGGAATCAGTTTGGACGGCTGTGAGCGCATCGAAGCTTCAAAAAATGGGGTGAGGCTGGTCTTATCCACCGGCCTGACAGAGTAGCAAGATCCAAATCAGTAGACGTACGTGGCAAGGCCGATCCCCGCGATCGGCCCCAAAAAATGCAAAGCAAAAATCTTATCTCAAGCGTGCCACGTAGCCGTAGTAGGATGACCAAAGAGCCGATATCCTCACTTACTTGAAAAAATCGGCTCGGGGGCACTTAAACGGATAAGGTACGAAATTACGTATGTGCCCAGTGGTTGTCAATGGCCAGCATCTCGAGAAATATCTCCCAAAGTATGTGGAGTGATGGGCATTGAAATATGGGGGCCGATGCTAAATCGGCCGTAAAAAATATAAATTTTTTAAGCACAGCCCATGTACAGACATCGACTCTAGAATAAAAAGCCGATGCGCAGCCATCGACTCAAGAGGTACAAACTGTTATAAGCAGAGGTACAAGCTCAATTGAGCAGTTATCAATTCGCATGGAGAAGCTCTACTGAAGGAATGCATCAAGAGCATGGAGAGCGGTAACACGGACACGATCCACCTCGGCAATTTCGGCCTCATCATCCTCATCTTGACCTGTCACCAGCTGCTTGTTCAGAGCCCGAATTTCAGCCAGATCAGTCTTCAGTTCAGCTTTGAGGCCTTCTGCTTCTTCGTGGGAGTGAGCAATAAAAGCTTCCTTATCTTCGATGAGCTGTTTGGTCGTTCGGACCCTCTCTTCAAGGGCCTCCAACTCCTTTCGCAAGACCTCAAGTTCAGTAGTGCTAGCAGAAGTGTCAGATTTGGCGTCCAAAGTTGCCTTTTTCTCATTAAGCTGCCGACATTTATCGGCAATATCGGCTTTCAATGGAAGTTGGGCGTGGCGTAGGCTGATTCTCTGACGAGCCAACTCCACCCTTGACTTATAAGCAGACAGAGTCACAACCGGCCAGAGTTTCACCTGCAACGTCACCGGGAGATGAGGCTGGATTTCTTCAAGAAGGCTCTTCACTTCATCGGGGTTCTCAACCAATGTCTCGATTGAGGAGGAGAGCAAGGCTCTGAGTTGCTGGAGGTGACTATGTGTAGCACTGGGGCCTGGTCCCTCGCTTGCTTTAGTGGCTGGTTCGATGGATTCAGAGTCAAACGTTAGCAGACTTGAGAGGTCACAACCCTGACAGACAATAAGAGCAATGTCAGTAAGCAGCAAAAGAGAAAGATGGAGCCAAGATAAGGAGCGTACCTCTCCTAAGACCAGAGGAACAGCCGATGAAGAGGCAATCGGCTCTTGTGTTTCTGCGGCGGGCTCGGCCAAAGTGACAGCTTCGTCGGCTACGCTTTTAGGAGTTGCCAGGTCCAGGGTGGCGGATGGCATCAGCACTTCCTCAACTTCCCCACTAGAGGTGTCATCGGTCTGCAAAGGAAGTGATTAGCCGATGAGGACAGCAACAGTTTAGTGTGAAATATGAGATATGGAGGGTCATTACATCCGAAACCTCTTGGTTTGATGAAGAGGTTTGAGGTTCCTTGCGAGCTCTCTTGATGCATCGGCTCTTCGTGCGTAATCCGCCCTCCCCTGCTTTGATTGGAGCTGGGGAAGCAGCAGGTTCAGGGGCTGACCTTTTCTTGGAAGCCGATGGTGCCAAGTCTGGCTGGCTCTGCGTGGTGGTTTTTCCAGAGTTGCCCGAGTTCGAGTCCCCTCGGCTGGACTGTGTCCCCTCACTAGAGTTTTCTTTAGTAGAGGTCTGCGAAAAAAATACACACATGTTGCAGAAGCCTAGGAGAATGGATGAAATCAACCAAGGCATGGATCATCTTACATGCAAATTTTCTTGGACTGGGGTTGGGGCTTGGCGCTTCAAGGTCTTCCTGGTAGCTACCTTCCTCACCGCTGTTCTCGCCTTAGATGAGGCTCGGGGGGCAGCTGGCCTAGAAGTTGCTTTGCCCTTGGAAGCCGATTTTGGTGAAATCGGCTGGCTCTGCATCACGACCTTTTTTAAGGATGGTGAGTTTTTGCAGAAAAGGACCACCGGAGCCGGTGGGAGGAATTGGAAGAGGGAGCCGTCATCATCTACAGGATCCGGACCGTCTTGTTGCTGCGAGGAGGCAAAGCAATGTTATAAAAGGAAATCGTTGCAAGCCACTTCAAAATAAATTGTAAGTAGTGGTACCTCGTTCGGCAGAATGTCATATTCAGCGTCAAGTTGTTTCAAGCAATGGTCCCGCATCTCTCCTGAAGGCATGAGTCTTCCACATGGTCCACCATGTCTCGAAGCCATCCGTTGATGAGGTGAAAGAGAGGTTGTGAGGAATTGGGATGGCTAGAGCATCAAAGAATGAGTAACCCCTCTGACTCGTGAGGACATCAGACAGATCAGCTCTACTCTCTGTTAAGTGGTGGAGGAAGAAATGAGGAGACACCTGTCCAAGACCAAATTGCCGGGCTGCTACGACCGGCTGGTAAGACTCATAACCAGGTTTGATGATCCTGTTTGAGGTGATCATGCCCACTGGAAGGAAGCAGTGGACGGATCATGATGGAATACAACCGCCGAGTGTCGCATCATCGGCAAAACTATCTAACCTGAAGGAGACTGGATTTTCAAAATTTTCAGACTCCGTATAAGGAAAGAAGAGAGGGTCGTCCAGGCCTTGGTAGAAAGTCTTAAACCACTATGATGCTCCCTTAGAGGTCAGTTTGCTGCCTGGGAGGCTGTATAAAGCTTGGCCGTAGCTAGTGCATCGGATCTGCCTCCCGTTGGTATCTGGGAAGGTGCAAGTGGCCAGGGGTGGAAGGTTTGGGACCTAGTTTTGGAAGTACAGCTGAGCCCAGAGCTGAATAAACCACCAGGGACCTCCAGTTTTGACTGTCTTTTGGGAAAACAGTTTAGCAGACATTAGCTGGAGATATCTATAGCTCTCCAAGAAACAGTTTGCCAATGCCAAGTTGAGTAGCTCTGGCGAGTTCGTAGGCCAGGGAAAGATAATTCTTGGTTGGAGCAAGTGAAGGACCACAAAGTATGAAGTGTTCCAACCAGAAATTCAGGAAGGCCGTGTGTTCTTTCTCTGTTACTGGGCCTTTGTTTTTCATGTGGCGCCGAAGGTAAGCACCCCAGTTTGTGCACTCTGTCTTGGAAGAAAGCGCGAAAGGGACCTTTGGCAGCCTAAAGGCAGATGGGCTTGGGGATGCAATGTCTAAACCAGTGATCATGACCACATCTAGTAAGGTTGGTGTCATGGGGCCATGACCAAACATGAAGCAATTCATGGCATCAGACCAAAAATAGCCGATGGTTTTTAGAAGATTTTCATGTTTCTCAAGGGGAGACAGTGATAAAGCTAAAGCATCGGCTATTCCTGCGGTTTCCCAAGTGGCGTGATGAGTTTTGGAGACTCTATTGTACCATGAAACCCAATCTTCAGGAGGATTAGGCCAGGCTCGTAGGCAGTCGGCCCAGGAAGTCAGATCTAAATTCTCGGTTCACGAAGGGGATTCTATTGGCCTCGCATGAGATTAAGTGAGCGGGACTCTCGGAAGAACGGGGGCCAAGACACATAGAATTTGGGAGAGAAGGATGCGGCAGCAGGATGCCTGAAACCTAAAATTAATAACGGAATAGGACATTAATTCAGGTGTTTGCTGTTTAATCCTAACATTGATTCGAATGGCGAAGAAGCGGTTAAGTATTACCTTCAGACCAGAGACCATGGCGTTGGCGTTGGATGATTCCGCCATTTGATGTGCTGCGGAGTTGGGACGGCGCGGTTGAGATCTGAGATTCGTGGAGCTGCTTGGGCGGCGATCTTGGGGATCTGAGTTTGCTTTCTCGGACGGAGGTCGCAGGTTACCGTTTGGAGGGGCAATTAGGTTGGCCTTACTCGTGTTTTATGGTAGAGGCCGATGCGATGCCATCGGCTCTTTTGGGGATTGTTTGACTTTGACTATCGGCAAAATTAATTGGAAGCACTTCTTCATTAATAAGAGGGGTTTTTTACAATGAGGAGCCAATTGCTCAAGAGAGGAAGAACAAAAGAAGAGCCGATTGCTCAAGAACTACTAATCCTACACTACTAATCCTCGCTGGCCTCGTCATCGCCACTGTAGCCGCCGCCGGTGCTGCTGCTGGCGGGCTCCTCGTCGCTACTGTCGTAGTCCTCAATGGGGGTTTCGTCCTCCTCATCATCGTCGTCTTCGTCGTCATCCGACCAGGCCCAGCCGCGGAACCGCTTCGCTGGCGGCTCGTCGGAGGAGGTGTCTCCATCCTCTTCCTCCTCGTTGGAAGAGGCGTCGTCCTCCTCATCCTCTTCTTCTTCGTCTTCGTCGTAGGGGGCGAAGCTACCCCAGGAGAGGAGGATGAGTCCATGGTGGAGGAGGACTTTTTGATGGCTAGTATGGGGCAAGAGGATGAAGAAGCGAACTGCTCGATGTGGTTAAGTAAAGGGGGATCTAGTGCCAAAACTGTCAATCGTGCAGAAGTTGAGAAGACAGGGTATCATGACGAAGGATACTGCGATGGTTCTGCTCTGCCACGACATGACCCTT
This sequence comes from Lolium rigidum, assembly GCF_022539505.1. NCBI lineage: Eukaryota > Viridiplantae > Streptophyta > Magnoliopsida > Poales > Poaceae > Lolium > Lolium rigidum. Next base: position 205,176,702 of record NC_061510.1, read on the forward strand.
CGAAGGAAAAATAGAGTGGTTTTGAAATTATCATTGCCAAAACCAGGGGGGCATGTGTTGTCACCAGATTTTGGCTAAATCAGGAGATGGGCCGTAATTGAGATGAGCTTGAAGAATATACACGGAAGATATACATGAATCGGCCTTGTATACAAAGTTTGGGCTAGTTTGCCCGTATATCTGTAAATATAGTAGGATACGTGTCGGTTAGGTAGAATTTGGCTCGTGCACGGTTGGGATTATTCCCACGTTAGAAAGTCTACGGACTATAAATATGTACCTAGGGTTATTGAGAAAGGAGGACAATGACGTTCACAACAAACACAACCAGGCGCATCGCCACCCCTTATTTCGAGGGTTTCTTCCGGGTAAGCATCATGCTGCCTAGATCGCATCTTGCGATCTAGGCAGTATACGTTTATTCGTTACCTTGTGTTACTCGTGCTGAAGCATTGTTGATGGCGAGTAACACTATTTATCGTAGATGTTTTGGGGCTTGCATTGATGCTTTTCTTATGCATATTTGCTTAGCAATGCCGTCCCTCGATATCTAGCTGTCCTTACATCTATTTAGGTGTAAGGGCAGCACCTTGCTTGTTCGTTACTTAGTAGATCCGATCTGTTATAGTTGTTCCTTGTTCTTCAAGGATTAGTTTAATATCTGCATGGTTAGGCCTTATGCTGGGGTTGGATGATCCGGTAGTGCGTGAGGTGGTGTTTTACCGTTCCTACAAGGGATATTCCGGGAATTGACTTAATGTTGGTTTTTAGGCCTCTTTTAGGAATAGTTTCCATCATCTTTCGTATCTATTAGGCCCAACTACGCGTAGGATGTTCCGATTATGCGGTGAAAACCCTAAACTGTCGTAGATTGGTTTAGCTTTGTTTTGATCAAGCAGGATCCCCATGTCATCGTAAATCCAACATGAACCATGGGGCGATCGGCTCTTCGAGCCGATCCACAGGGCAACCTGAGAGCCGATCGGGCTCGTATTCAATGTTTACGTGTCTACCATGCAGGAGACTAGTTGAAGCAATCCAACACCTTCCTGATCAGGTATAGGTCGGGTGGCACGCCCTTGCAACCGCCAGGACGTGTGCTGGGATTTTGCGGGACGACGCGAGGCACCAGGGCCCACTTAGCAGTCTTGGGAGTCTCTCGGCTCTTCGTGTTGCTTAACCACTGCTCGCCGGTGAGTTTTGGCAGGCAACAGAACCCGATATACTTATTATAGTACTAAAATAGTACAAGTATATACCTTGTATATACCAATATTATTATTTTAAGGACTTTTGTTCCATGAGCAACAACTTCCCCCACTCCGCTCATCCGAAATCCTAACCCCTCCAACTTCAAGGACCAAGCAACATAGCTATGGCCTTCTAATTTGGCTCAAGTCGCCGCAAACATAGCCCTCCCGCCGACAAGGAATAGGAACATCAGCCCTTTCGTCGCTTGTTGCTATACATAATCATATGCAGTACCATATATATTTCAAATTTCCATATCAAAAAATAGTTCAATCTGAATTTTAACATCTCAAGCTAAACCCTCACTTGGTCTTAAACATAAGCATACCATAGTTCTACTTTTGTCTTCACCAAACAACAGAACACAATGTGTTCATCACAACATAGCCAACCGGAGTACCTAGTAGTGTAACTAGAGAAGTGAACCTATAGTTGATCAAGCCTTCAACTTTAACACAATAATACCCCCACATTATGTGTTGAGGAGCCACACCCATATATTTAAGAGTACCATCATGTAGACCACAAATGCATCAATGAAGAGAGGGGTATACTTATAGACCACCTCTTACAAAACAGTTGTAATTAGTAGACCACAAGTGCCTCGTTCATTAGCTATGAAATTACATACTATCAGTAGCTACAATGGCTGCAAGACTTGTTTCATAATTAAACATCACACTTGTTCCAATCCGGGGCGTTGGCGAAGTTTGGGATGAACCAAAGCGGTGTCTTTACCAGGTACCTATCTTTTTTTGTTTTGCATGTTTTCTCCAAGGCGTTGGTTTGGAAGCCAACGGCGCAATCTTCACGATTCAGACTGAATCAGCATATTTCAGGCAGGTGCGAATTGCGAAGCCATGCTTCATTCGGCAAGGTGTACACATAATTTCTTCTCGTCAGACATCCTGGGACAACATCTGCACCGCCTAATGGCAGCATAATCATATAGTTCACTCCAAGGAAAAGAGAATATTCTCCAAGGTCATCAATCTTTTCCCATGGAATACCTTCATTTAACTTACTAGTGTCCTTCGTGAACACCAGGCAACCAAACCCAGAAGCATAGTTGCCAACAGTGCGACCATGATGAACATGATGATCCGAAGCAGTATGGCAAACTTTACATGAATATTCCCTTTCATCAGCAATGCCCAGTGTATGGATTAGAAGAAGTCTAGAACCATCTATAGATCTTGCTAACCACCACACACCATAATCGACCTCGTGATCATGGCCAAGAGCATCATCAAGTGCACACCGCCATTCAAACACAATGGATGGTGGCTCTACGATCAGCGGAGGACCTGCTTGAAAACGAAATTACTGTTAAGAAGGGCATGTTTGGTTTGCACAAATCTGAAAACGTAAGAATTGGGAAAATGCATTAGGATTCAGATAGGATGATATAATGTCATTTCCATTCAATAATACAACATATTGGTGTAATTGAGTACATCACATGGGAAACCAAAGGATTCATTTCAAGAAGTTCAAGTAGAGGTCAAAATCCAACATAATTCAATTTGAGAATAAAACTCCTAATTATACAATCCTCAAAGTTTTCTATGGTAATCATCTCGAATAAAAAGTCTAAATACCAATGAAATTTCATCCGAAGCAAATATGCCCCAAGTCAGATCAGTCAGGTTCGAAAATTAATAAGTTTGTGCATTAAAATTATCTTTACAACCATGAATAATGAAGCTCATCATACACTACGTCCGGAGGAAAATTACCAGCTTGCTGAGGTTTCCATGCGTGAACAGTGCCAGTATGAGTTGTGGCAAACACAAGCCCATTGTGGAGAATTGCATCGCTGTAATTGTAAAAGATGTGGGACTTGGGCTCTGTAAGAACTGTCCATCCAGAATCAGCGCTGTAAAGGAGGGCAACTCTGATGTCAAAAACAACAACATGAGAGAAATTTTTGTACCCCCCCAGCAGCTGTGGGAACTTGGCATATATATATCTCGTGAAATATAATAGCACGAAGGTTGTGGTGGTATATATTTGGAATGTGGGTGGTTTCAAACGGCACAGGGAGAGGAATTTCACGGCGAGTGTAGACGTTGACAAGTTTCCATTTGCAAGCAGGAAAGCCAGTGTCAACCATGGCAACCCAATCTCCATTGGCACCTATCCACTGCTTACCCGTACCGTCTGGCATCATAGCGTTGGAGGAGAACCTGTCCAGCGGCGTCAGCTTGCAATCCCGTGCTACCTTCGTCGGGTGAGAATGAAGAACACATGGGAGCCCAAACGGGAGAGAAATAGATAGAGTTGCACTATCATTTGCAGAGTCGAAAAATAGTTTGGACGAAACGACGAGGCTCGCGGCGGTGATGACGTCACATCTTGTTACGAGTTCTTCAAGGGGACCTTCGGAAAAGACCTTCTGAAACAGTTCAGAGTCATCATTTTCCTTGTTCGATGCCGCCATCGCAGGGCAGGGGGTGGGTCTATGGAGGTTTAGGTTCAACTGATTGAAGTTTAATTTGGGTTCGATGGCGGCAGGTGGGGGGGGGGAAGATGAAGAACGGAGGCTCTCAAACAGGGCGGTGAATTGATTCTAAAGTTGCATGGCGGCGGCACTGACGCGTGCTATGGAAGGTGGTCGATTGGAAAGTGGGTGCGGGCGGGGGCGGAGGTAGACGATGGAGGTGAACCGAAATAGGGCAGGTGGGGGCGGGGCGCTTGACTTCGCTCCTCTACACTCTACAGCATCTCCTCCTGTTTCTTGGAAAGTGTATAGACCCATAATAAAAAGTCACTGTTGACAAGGGATTAACTTGTCAATGCCTACGGATTGTAGACTAGGGTTTCGTTGGATGTAGAGGGCAAGTAGATCTCGAAGGTTTCAGCCGAAAAGTGCTCGACGATGTAAAAACTAGGGTTTGTGAGACAATGATTCGATCCTTTCTTTGTCCCTCGACTCCCCCTTATATAGGAGGTGGAATCGAGGGATCCGTAATACTCAAGTTTACAGAGTCCGGGAGGGTTTCTAACCCATCCCGCAAAATTACAAACGATAACTTCTATTACAACTCTAACTTTCCTTAATAACATCTTGGGCTTCCGAATCTTCTTATTCTTCGGGTCGTGGGCCTTCATTAAACCCCGGGTACCACTTTCGGCAGGCACATTGGGTGTGCCTATGTCAGTAGCCCCCGAGATTTTGCTTGAATCGCAGAGTCAGGGAAAATCTCCACTTTTATATTTATTCGACAACTCCGAATTTTCGCATATATCTTTGCATACGAATTTTTATATTGTACAGGGATAATGGTAATTGGGGCTAGTTCATCTGACGGATCAGGTACTAGTTAACTGCTCTAGTGGCAATCCGCAAGAACCTACTTCAAGATCACGTCCCTGGACATGATCTCGGGATACTGGTGTAAACTTCGACAGGTGCCGCTTAAGGTCTTACCATTCTGTCGAGTCCCAGTCATATTTATCGGGTACCTAACGCGTCCGTTAGGATTTTTCTTCGTATCCGTTGATACGGAAAAAAGTAGCAAACCGACGTCAGAGACGGCGCCACGCCACACAGAACGGATCTGGGGTCTTACCTTCGCAAATTTTGCGGCATTCAGAGATTTATTCGCAACTTTGGCGCTCTAAGAATATATTGTCGAGTGCTTATTCGGCTGTTGGAATAGCACATTTTATTGAGTCAACGGATGACTTATATTGTTCTCCCGATGGGAGTATATGTAGAGTTATTTTAACTCGAAATATACTCTCTTGTTCTTCTATCTTTCTTTTTTATAATTTCATCGGGCACGCGAACAGCGTTCCCGATGGGAGTATCCCCCGAGGCTACAGCCAAGAACTTGTGCTTGGGTGTAGGCTCCACATTTTATGCCGCTATATTTTCTTTCTCTCCCGAAACTTTCAAATCTCTTGGGTGCGCGAACAGCGCTCCCGATGGGAGTAGCCCCCGAGGCTATGAGCAAATATTTTATATTTGATCATAGGCTCATATCATATCTATTTTGTCTTTCTCGAACTTTTCATTTTTTCCGAAGTAGCCCCCGAGCATTTGGGCAAAAACTTGTACTTGTTCACAGACTCCCAAAATAATCAATGATCTTTTTCTGTCGAAATTCTTTGTCAAGCATCTTTGTCGAAACTTTCTCTTGTTAGGGTGACATCATTGCTTACGATAGCCATGATTACTGAATCGGGAACATGCGAGAACTGCTTCTCTCTCTGCCTTGTGGGTCCCATTTTCCTATCCAATTGACACGTCATGCAAGTGGGGGACACACGTCCTCCGCTTTTTATGGCACTTATACTGTATCGTCTGTCCATTCACTTCTCAGTAAAAATCCATTTTTACCCCTTGTCCACGTGGTGGCTATCTGCGTCATAATTTTTCCATCCAACGGTTGCCTTGTCTCGCCGCACCTCTATTTAAGGTCATCATCTTCCTCCTTCAGCACTTTCGCTCGCACCGCATCTCTGCTCCTCCTCTGCAACTCCTCCATTGCTCCCGTTGCTTCAAGCGCTCCACCACTCTTAGACTCTTCGCCTCTAAGTCCGTTGATGCCGCCGCGCATCCGCTTGACTAGGCATAGCACGCCAGAGTCGAAGATGACGACGACAGATCTGGGAAGCGCCGAGTGGGAGAGATCCAAGATCTCTGCCCAAGATATCAACATGCTAAAGAAGATGGGCTTCAGCAAGAAGGAGGACTCTCTCCAGTTCCCCAAGGAGGAAAGCTACCCGAAACCTCCAATCGACTATCGGGTTAGTTTCGTTGACCACCTCATCCGAGGACTTTCTCCCCCAATCCATGAATTTCTTCGTGGTCTCCTTTTTGTCTATGGGCTTCAGTTGCATCATCTGACGCCCAATTCCGTTCTCCACATCTCTATTTTTATCACGCTGTGTGAGTGCTTCCTCGGGGTCCAACCCAATTGGGCTCTGTGGAAGCACATCTTCTACATCCGCCGTAATGGCTCTCACAACATCGCCTACAATATTGGTGGCGTTGTTATCTGTGTTCGTTCTGATGTCGAATATTTCGATGTCAAATTTCCCGACTCCGTCCAAGGTTGGCGGAAGAAATGGCTGTACATCCACGAAGAAAGCTCCAATCCAGTGGAGGAAAACATCGCCCCTTTTGACGGAGAAGCCAAAATCCTTCGCCGCCGCTCTTGGGATGCTGAAGCTACCGATGCTGAGAAGTTGGCGACAGAGGCGCTGATGACTCGCATCCATGAACTGCAGAACACCCGCGGCATGGAATTGTCGGGTATTGAGATTACCGCCTATTTCCTTAGGACTAGAGTGCAGCCTCTTCAGGCGCGCAAAAACCCCTTCTGGAAGTATGCTGGCGAAAAAGATGTTGACAGGCTCTCGAAAGATCTTCCTTTGAAGGACTTAGAAAAGCTTATCCACAAAATCTCATCACTCAACAAGAAGGATTCAGTTCCATCTTCTTGCCGTGTTGCGCCATATAGTAGCGCCAATCCCCTTCCCGAGGTAATTCTTCTTTTTAATTGCTATACTGCCTCCTCGAGTTTTTATTTTTTGTCGACTACTATCTTATTAATGCTTTTTTGTCGACACTCTTTCTTTTTCTCAGAACCACCTCGTCCTTGCTTCTCTTCCTCCTCTTCCTGAGGGTGGAGAAATTGCAGAACGTGCTGTTGTCGACGATGATAACCAAGGCAGCTCGCGCCCTGCCACTGAAGTCGCGGGTTCTCACAAATCCGCGGCTTCGGTGGAATCAGAATCCACTGCTTCGACACACTCTCTTCCTCACGCTTCTCCAAGGGTGAAGAGAAAAAGGGATGAAGTCAAAGATTCCGGCACTTCCAAAGCCAAAGAAGCTGAGCCTTCAAATAAGAAGGCAGCTTTCAATCCATACACTGATGCCCTCGTCAGCTCGTAAGTTACTCCTGGCCCTGTTTTTTTTTTATTTTTTGTCTTGACGTTTCTTGTCTATCTTGCTTCTTATACTGTCGCTTGCTTCATATACTGTCGCTTTTTTATTGTAGTGATGACGAGGAAGAAGAACAACCAATTGACGCGGCTGCTAAAACGAGTACGTCGCGTACTTTAGTTGTTTCTGAGGCTCAACATGAGGGGGATGAAACTTGGCCTCCCCAACAGGACATCGTGCAACCACCGCCAGTTGAAAGCCCCCGAGCCTCTCCTCCAAAGAGAGCTAGGGTGGAGTCATCCAGGGAGCCTATCCAATTTCCTGGTAGCTCTTCGACACCTTCATTGGATGATGTAAGTTTCGGACCTTTTCTTACTTCCATCTCCCCTTTGTTTTCTGATAAGGGTTGTTGAGTTTACATTAGCTATATTGACTTCTTTTTCTTCCTTTGTCGTTTCTTCAGCCTCTGATGAAAGAATTTATTTGTCTTGGTACCCAATTTGTAGGGTACCGTGACTATTCAAAGAAGTTGGAAGGTATTATCTTTATTTTTCTCTGTTGCATCTGTACCACTTTTTTGTCATGATATTTGACTGTCATGTATTTTGCCAGGAGATCTTGCGGAGGCCAACAAACGTGCTAACGCTCTTGCTGTCAAGTTAGAGCAAAGCGAAAGAGCCCGCGAGAAAGCTGAAAAAGATGCTGCCGCCATTGAAGATCTTCGAAAGAGGCTTCATGACGCGGAAAATTCCTTGAGCGAGACTATATCTCGGCAATCAGCTCGAGAAACAGAGATCCTCGCTCGCTTCGAGTCGCAGAGTCATCGTTTGGTCAATAAGTGCCTGAATCCTTGTGCATTTCCTCAGGTTACTTCACTTTTTCCTCGCGTTTTTTATTTAGAAGCTACTCTTTGCTTGTTTTTTAGGGAGAACTCATCAAGAATACGAAGTTGAGGGTCCTGAAGGTGACGAGCTTCTTGATGCGCTGACCCTTCTTGAGATTCATGGGGATGAAGCACATGACGGTCTTGAAAACGCTGAGGCATGTCTGTCGAAGCTTTTCCCCTACTTCTTCCCGAAGAAAGAGGCCCCCATTACTTTTGTTGATCTTGCCAAAGCCTTCAATGGGCCGGAAGATCTTGGGCTGAAACTTCGCCAAGAGGGTCTGAAGATTGGCGTTGAGGGCACCATCGCGTTGGTTGCTAATAGTCAGCAAAACGTCGACTGGGCCAAAGTTAGCGACATAGGGGAGATGGAGACGAAGAAATGGCAATCTCTAATTAGAGCTGCCAAGCCTCCCGCAAGACCGATCCGTTCTTTCCTTGGTGTTGAACCAGCGCCTGCTCCAAGCACGTCTAAGCCGGAGGTCAAGTAGACCACCCTGTCCTTTCTCTTTTTAGTTCTATCTTTTGATGTTGTCGCCCTAGTAGTTTTGGCGACAACTACTTCTGTAGTCCAGTAGTGACCTTTCTTCTGTAATAGCGATGTAAATACTTCGAAGCTTAATGGAAATCTATGTTTGCTGGATGATTGATGTCGGAAAATCTTTATTTTTCAGTTGATTTTTGACAACTATTCTGCAACTCCTCATCCTTCCGATGTATTACCTGCCTCCTCTTACTCGAAGAAAACGCCTGTTGCTGTCGAAGTTATTGAAAAGTTGTCGAGTAAAGGTTCGGCACCAGATTTGGAGGAACTTCGCCGAGAACTCCAGTCCACGAAGAAGCAATCACTTGTACTAATGGAACAATCTCGAAAATCTTCCGAGAGGGAGCAAATTGCACTTCAACAAGCTCAAGATGCCTTAGCTGAAAAGGAAACTGCGGTTGCTGAGGCTGCAGCAGCTTCTACTCGAGAAAATTTCATGTTGCAACTGCTGACTGATGCTAGCTTGGATATGGCAGGTGTGCTTCCTGAACTTTAGTCGAACTTTTTTTTTCTTTTTCTTGTCTCCTCTTTTCCTGATGACTCTTTCGAAATAGGTTCTTTTGTGAACGCTTCTACCAAAGATGAGCGTGTTGAAGCTCGATCCAGTGTACTTCTCAGACTTGCACAGGAGCATGGTTCTAACTTTTGGGGCACACCTGAACGTACCCGCCAGATTGTCCGATTTCAAGATCGTGCGCTTCAGGTCCGCGACTTTCTCGTCTTTTGTACGAGGACTTTGTCTTTAGTTTATGGGACCATGTTTCCGCGTAATAAGATGCCAGAGACCCTTCCTGCTTTGATGGAACAATTTCAAGATGCTCCTCGGATCCATGGCTTTGTGCGAGCCCAATTAGCTGCTGGCGCAAGGTTTGCCATGATCATGATAAAAATCTGCTACCCGAAATTAGACATGGGTCAAATTGTTCCGAAATGCCTGGCGAAGATGACGAAGAGGAAAAGGAACTTCGGCAAGTACGATGACATTGTCACCCCTGTTGCTGAGGATATGATGGATGAACTTCTTCGACTGGACGCCGAGTTCTTCGTGAAGGGTAGTTATGCTGAACATAGCACTCGCGCTGTAAATAATGAGCGATTGACCATAGATAATATTCTGGGCAATAATTGAAGATTTGCTTTCCAAAGGGTTTGTATCCCATACGCTGTAAACATAAGCTATATTTGTAAAGTTACTATTTTGTCTTTGCCAAGCCCCCAGGCATTTTGTTGACGACGATTTTTATAATGCGAGGTTGTCCCAAGGCAAAATAAATATTTTGAGTACTATATTTGCAGGCATTTGCCACCGAGCTTTTTGTCGATCAATTTTTGCACTGCTATTTTGTTTTTGCGAGGTGCTTTTGCACTAAGGCGAGATATTTTGTAAGTTGTACTCGTCGATATCGCGGATATATATATTGTATCTTCTGGGTACAAGCCCCCGAGCCAGTCGAAAAAGATATATGATTCCACTATCTTTATTATATTGCTGCACCGCGAGTCCACCTCATTAAAAACCTTTCCCGGCCCCACTCGGTGCCCCGAAAAAGGAAAAGAGTGCGTCTGAAAACTCGCGGGCGTTTCAGTACATTGTATTTTTACAAGGAGAGCTATATTTTGATACTAGGCGTAGAAACGCCTTAGCTGCGCTACGTTCCAGGGGTTTTTCTCGGGAACCCCTGTCTTCTTATCTTTGATCCTGTATGCTCCTCCTTCGATTACTTCCGTGACGATGTAAGGACCGAGCCAAGGCGACTCGAGTTTTTCAGTGCGATCTTGATTGAGTCGCAGAACTAAGTCTCCAACTTGAAAGGACCTTGGTCGCAAACGTCGACTGTGGTAATTTTTGAGGTCTTGCTGATATTTAGTGACCCTTGATAGTACTTCGTCTCGAGCTTCGTCCAGTGCATCGACGTCGTCTTCCAATGCTCTTCCGGAAGTTTCTTCATTGTATTCCATGACTCTCGGAGAGTCGTGCCGAGGTTGCTCTATTTCTATCTATAAATACCCCGCGGCTCGGTAAAAAATCATTCTTTCACCCCCTCTCACCACATCGTCTTCCTCCTCGCGCCAGCGCCGCTCGCCAGATCTCGACTCCGGTGATCTTCGCCACGGTGAACTTCGCGCGCCGCCGAACCAAGGTTCCCCTCGCACCAAGATTCTCACGGTTGAACGAGAAACTCGCTCCGCCGCCGATTCGTGGTCTCGCGGGCCGTTTTCCTTCAAGTTCGGCGACCTCATCTCCGCCGGAGCTCCGTCGAGCCGCCGCGCCATTAGCGGTAAGTACGCCGGCCTTGTAGAAGACAACCTAGCGTAGAGGATAGGCTTAGTGATCCGGGTACTCAAACACTTTGTATGGGTGCAGCCGGAAGCATGCCACTCGAATCGTCACTTTGCACTGGTAGCTCTTCGAGTAGCCCGGATCCCAATCAGATAGAACCCATATGCCCGGATCCCATATCATTCCTGCCACCATATGTTTCCGACATCAGACTAGCTCAACCTTTTTCCGCATCTTCCAGCACCGCTCCAAGCCGGATTCCTACCCTCCAAGAGCTCCAAGAAGAACTCGAAGGGCAAGCTCGGATGGCAGCAAAAGTGCAGGAGGCGGAAAACAAGAAGGCGTCCAAGGCCCGGATCCGCGAAGGAGAACGGGGTCAATGGTGGCCTTGCGAAACCACCGACGTGGAGCTTAGAGAGCTCCGGAACGAAGGAATGATCTCCTCTCATTGGAGTTTCACACGTGACTCCGTCGTCCCCAAGCCAGAAGCCGGAGAAGTTGTTATGACTAAGTCTTGGGTGGAACGCGGACTTTCACTCCCTTGTTCGGAATTTTTTCTCTCCATCCTCAGCACCTACGGGCTCCAGCCCCACAACATTTGCCCGAATTCATACCTTCTCTTGTCCAACTTCGTGACTCTCTGCGAAGGACATCTCGGGATCCGGCCAGACGTCAAGTTGTGGCAGTTCTTTTTCCGGGTGAAGAAAGAAACCAAGGAGAAAGCTATGGTGAACTGCGGAAGCATGACATTTATGCTCCGCCCTAGTCGCATGTACCCTCCTCATGACTCACACGAATCCGTCCGGTACTGGAACGCCGGATGGTTTTATGAGAGGAACGCCTCGGTTCCGAAGGTCCATGAAGGCCTCCCCGGTTTGTCAACGAACCTCCGGAAGAGCTTGCAAGCTGGAGCTTCGTCCCTTCGCTCGCTCAGACCCCAATTCTGGAGAAGGCTGCGCGGAGAATCTCCTGGCTAGTCCACGACGGACTAACCGGAGCCCAGCTCACACTTAGCTGGTTTTCTCGGAGAATCCAGCCTCTACGCTATAACGCGCGCCTGATGTGCGCCTATACCGGGGCGGATGATCTTCTCCGAGTAACCCGCCACGACCTTCCGGCCGATTCTCTGAAAAGAAGGATCAAGACACTGGTGAAGATTCCGAGGGGCCAACAAGTCCCGGAACTGACCAAAGACATCTTTACAAACGACCAGTGTCCTCCGGTAAGCTTTGTTCCTTTCAGTACTTCAAACTTCACAAGTTTTTAGATGTTTAACTTAACTTTTATCCATCTTCCTTCCAGCTCAACACTTTGGCGGAGGAAGACTTTCGCGCCATTCTCCGCGTCCCCGTCACCGAAGACACGGCGGAGGAGGTTCCGGATGACGATGAGGAGGAAGAGGAACAGGCACCTCGCAAGGCGGCCCCTCGACCTACAAAGCGTCCCCGCGCCAAGGCTTCCGGCTCCGAAGCCGGAGCTAGCGGCGAGGCCTCCGCCAAGAAACCGAAGACAGTAAAACCACCTCCGCTAGACTCAAGGAAAGCGGAGCGTGCTCGTATAAGGATGCTCTCAACGGCTGGCCAAGGCACGCGCCCCATCATCCCCGGCGCCCCGTAAGTTTCCGAGTCATGATGCGATTTTAACTTAACGAAATTATCTCTTGTCTAAACCCTTTCATTTGTTCGCAGGAATCCGAAAATCACTGCCACGCGGACCACCAACCAAGAGCCCATCACAAAATATATGAAGAAATCTCCGGCTGTTGGTCCCTCTACCCCAGTTCCACCGAGCGTCACCCACCCAACTCCCCAACCGTCGCCCCCTCAGGCGGATCCATCTCCCCCACCTGCTGCAAACACTCCACCGGAAATAATTCCGGTTAGCAGCGAGCATGCGGGCGATGAAGGTCCTAAGGCCAAAGGCCCAGCCCAAGAGGAGGCGGAAAAACAAGTACAAGGAGAGGTGGAAGTAACTTCTTCCGAGAAAGCTAGGGAAGGCGCTGGCGACATGGTCGTTTTCCCGAAGAACTTTGGAGATCCGGCTGACACCACTTCCACCCCAAAGGCCTATGCCACTAAGTTTTTCAATAAGCTGACTGAGGCGGAAAAGTGGGAGCTTCAACAAGACCTGCTCAACGCCATGCTGAACAACGCCTGGGGGAAACCTGATTCCAGGACGTCGGAAATCCAAGACTTCAAGAAAAACGTTGGCCAGTTCTGCGACCAACTCATCTGCAAGCAAAAGGTACTCCTCAAGTAGTCCCCAAGCATGTAAGCGGAAACCGAAAAAGTAGTTAGCGCTTAGATGCTTAGAGAAAGATTACTTCCGGGAAAGTTTTTTAGAATGAACCAGTAGCCCCCAAGCATTATGGCGGAAAGGTTCCGGCAATGATGCTTTTAAGAGAAACCACTGCTACAGGCGGAATTTTTTACTCCTGCACTGTTTAAATTTTACAGGAACAGCAAGCGCTGCACTATGAGCTGCACAAGAACATTGCCCTGCAGCGCCGCGTTACTCTTAGTCAGGCGGAAAATATCCGGACCCTGAAGGATGAGAATGCAGATTTGGCTAAACAACTGGCGGACGCCCAAGGTTGGTTTCCGCCTTCTTCGTCATTAACCAATTTCCGACTTTGAACTTATTGTTAACTTATACTATTTATAGGCGCATCCTCTTCCCTTGCTACAGCCTCAACCGAACTTGAGAACCTGCGCTCCTCGTACCAAGAATTGGAAACGAAGCTAAAGGAGGCGGAACTTAAGAGGGAGCAAGCCGAAAAGCAGCTGGCGGAGAAAAACTCCGAGCATATCAGTGGAAAAGGGCGAGCTGGTGCTAAAAAGAATGCCGATAGCGAGACCATCAAGAGGCAGCAAAAAGAGATTGACGGACTTCGGAAATTTATGCGGACGGCGGAGCAAACACTGGGACTTGCTCAATGAGAACATTTTGGGTACCAATACTAGCACCTTGCCCAGATATTTGTTCCGACGTTTTACTTTATGCTCAAAACTGTATGCTTATATCCTCACTGTTTTATGTAGAGCCGCTTGGGTATTCCGAAGAGCGCCGGAATTTGTATCCCCGTGACGACCTCCTTCAACTTGCGTGGCGATGACTCGCAAAGATCTTATCTCCGCCTCCCGCAAGATATGTTACAACTTATCCATCAAGAGGAGCCGCACTTGCGACGTCCGGAAACTTATTAGGAAGATGGATGTCCCGCCGGACCGGTGACGGATCCGCAAGCATCCTCAGCCCGAGGCGCAGCTGCAATGGCCTTAACCATGTGCCTGGCACATGCTTCGGATCTTGATCTTGATGAAGTGACCACGGGCGTTCCTCCGGATGCGGATGTCAACGCGCTACTGGATGCAGTGAGCGGCTACGACACCCGTATCGCGCGCAGGATCCGGCACGAGGAATTCTACGACAAGGTCGTCCTCCCTGCCGACGAGCCCTTAGAAGCTGAACTTTAGAAGGAGCTTGCTGCCAAGGCGCGACCTGCGGAGTCCGGAACCCAATTTACCTGGACCAGCTCCAAGGAGACTCCCCAAGAGGAACCCAAGACCAGCGCTGCTGCTTCTGACAAAGAAAGTGAAGAAGATGTGTCTTCTCCGGCCGAAGGCGCCAAGGAACAGGATCCAGAGGGCAAGACTTCTCCGGCTAAGGGGGAGTGATAACTTTTATTCCTGCGGGAAAAACAATGCATCATTTTGGCCCCAGCGAGGGTTTGTAATAAGACTTTTAAATTCTTAAGTAGCTAGGAACGAAACGATTATGCATGGGGCGGAAACACTTATCCTGCTATCCGTTTAATATTATGTGCATGTTTCGTTTTATGTCGGAAAGCAAGTGCTGATCTCGTTATTTTCCGGCTTGCCCGCTTGACCTTCCACGAGCCGGAAAACCTTAGCCGGAGACGCTCGCCAGCGGCGACGAAGCCCAATGGCAATCCGTCCATAACCGCGGAAACAAGCCCCCGGCATAGGTGCCGGAAATCGCTACTAGGAATCCACGAGTTCGCAACAGTATAACAACTTAATCGGAAAACTTAAGCTTACGTCCTAAAGGACGATTTTAGAAATCACAACTTTTATACACGCCTAGGCGGAAAACATCCAGCTCTGCGGTTTTAGTCGGAAAAACATACACGATCTAAAATGAACAAGTAAAGGAGGTAAAAGACTCAAAGAGTGAACCATAAGCTTTATTTCATTGATCATGTATGACTATTACAGAGTTTGTAACTCGGAAAAATATGCTAAGTGTAGAAAGGACGTAGCTGTGCTATATTCCAAGGGCGATCTGTTTCATCGTAGATGTCATCCGGATCCTCACGCTTGCGTTTCCGGCGCCAGTTAGCAGGTCTATCCCTCAGCTCGCGGAAATCGACAAGGTAGTACGATCCGTTATGAAGCACTTTGCTAACGACAAAGGGTCCTTCCCATGGAGATTGCAGCTTATGGTCTTTCACCTGTCGAAGGCGGAGGACCAGGTCTCCGGCCATGAAGGAGCGTTTCCGAACTCGACGACTGTGATAGCGTCGGAGCTTCGCCGGTGGATGGCGGAGCGCCGGTCAGCCTAGGTTCCGAGCTTCTTCGATCAGGTCCACGGATAGCCGTCTCGGCCTCGTCACCGTTTCAACGTTATAGGCGGAAACTCGCGGTGAATCATGGATGATGTCGGAGGGAATCACGGCTTCGGATCCGTATACCAGGAAGAAAGGGGTAAACCCCGTTGACTCGTTAGGGGTAGTTCGCAAACTCCACAAAACAGCGTCCAGTTCGTCGGCCCAAGCTCCAGCTGCTCGTCGCAGCGGTTCTTCGAGGCGTGGCTTGATTCCTGATAATATTAGACCGTTAGCTCTTTCGACTTGACCATTGGATTGTGGGTGAGCCACAGATGCAAGGTCCAATCGAATCCCCATTGTCTCACAATAATCCTTCAATTCTCCCTGAGCGAAGTTTGTGCCATTATCTCGTGATTATGCCGTGTGGGATGCCGAATCTCATTACGAGGCCGATGACAAATTTTAGTGCCATAGCACCGTCGGCTTTTCTCACCGGCTTGGCCTCGATCCACTTGCTGAACTTGTCAACAGCGACCGTGAGGTATTCACAACCACCAGGAGATGATCTTTTTAACTTACCAACCATATCGAGCCCCTGCACCGCAAATGGCCAGGTGATAGGTATGGTCTTCAGCTCTTGGGCTGGAGCGTTTGGTTGAGTAGCGTAGTACCGACAACCTCGGCAGGTTTTGACTATCTTATCAGCATCTTCTTTAGCCGTGAGCCAATAAAAGCCTAGCCGAAAAGCTTTTGCAACGAGTGACCCGGGAGCGGCATGGTGCCCGCAGTCCCTCGCGTGGATCTCTCCCGAGGATTTCAATGCCATCTTGATTGGAGACGCATTTGAGAAATACCCCCGTTGCGCTTCGTTTGTAGAGCTGTCCATCGACAATTGTGTAGGATCGTGCTCGTCTCGATGATCCGGCGCGCGAGGACCTCGTCCTCCGAGCAACTTCGATCGATGAGGTAGTCCGAGAAAGGTCAGTGTCCAAGCCGGAATGGTGGCCAACACCTCTTTAGCCGGAGACACTGCCACTTCTGGGTTTTCCGGGTTAGCGCCCTTCACAGAGGGTATCCGGAGATGCTCTAGGAAAATTCCGAGCGGAATTGGCTTTCCGCCGGATCCGAGCTTGGATAGCATATCTCGCCGCCGTATTGTCGTCTCTTCCGATGTACTTGACTTCGTATCCGAGGAAGCTCTTGGCGATCTCGTCAACTTCGTCTCCGTAGGCCGCCATGACGGAATTTCCGCGTTCCGGGTTCCGGCTACTTGTCAGTGCCACCAGGTCGGAATCTCCGCAGCAAATGATGTGCTTGATCCCTATTTCCTTAGCGATGCGCAGTCCGTGCAGTAGAGCCTCGTATTCCGCCATGTTATTTGTAGCTTCAAGTGGATCTGCAGAACATACTGCAGTTCTTCTCCAGTAGGGGACTTCAGGGTGACTCCGGCTCCCGAGCCTTGATGCCGCTTGATCCGTCGAAGTGCATGACCCATGTTTTCGGTTCCGGCTCCGGACTTGCATCCGGAGCTTCGTCCAATCTCGCAACGAAATCTGCCAAGACTTGGGATTTGACCGCAGCCCTTGGCTTGTAAGCGATGTCGAAGGCGGATAATTCGATGCCCCACTTAGCTGTTCGTCCTGTTGCGTCGCCGTTGTTGAGAATTGTTGACAGCGGAGCTTTGCTCACAACTCATTATCGGGTGCTCTTGGAAGTAGTGTCTCAGCTTCCGGCTGCCTAGGAAAACTCCATAAGCTAGCTTCGAAAGTGAGGGTATCTTTGCTTTGATTCTCGTTAGCACCTCGCTAATGTAGTAGACAGGTCTCTCGTACGTCATATTCATGACCTTCTTCCTTTCGCTCCACCACGATGACGAGGCCGACGACCTTGTTGGTAGCCGCCGATAAAGGAGCATTGGCTCGACTCGCTGGGGCTGCCAAGATAGGTGGGGAGGTAAGTATTTCCTTCAACCCACGAAGAGCTGCGTCGGCTGCGTCGTCCCGCACAAATTTGTCTGTTTTCTTCAGCAGCTTGTACGTAGGTAGCGCCTTCTCGCCAAGACGGCTAACAAACCCGCTGATTGCTGCGACGCAACCAGCTAGTCGTTGCACATCTTTGAGACAAGTTGGCCGTTTGATGCACAGGATTGCCTTGATCTTTTCCGGTTCACCTCAATGCCTCCGTGAGAGACTATGAAGCCAAGGAGTTTTCCGGCTGGTACGCCAAAGACGCACTTCAGCCGGATTCAACATCATCTTGTACCCGCGGAGGTTGTCGAAGGTTTCGTGAGGTCGCTGATCAAGTCGGATCCTTTCCGGGTCATGACCGCGATGTCGTCGACGTAAGCGTGCACGTTCCGGCCTATTTGGTCCTTCAGGCACCGCTGCATAGTACGTTGGTAAGTAGCACCTGCATTTTTCAAACCAAAGGGCATAGTAACATAGCAAGTAAGTACCAAACGGGGTAATGAATGAAGTCGCCTTTTGGTCGGATTCCTTCATCCGGATCTGATGGTACCCGGAATACGCATCAAGAAAACACAGAAGTTCCGCCCCCGCCGTCGAATCAATGACTTGGTCAATGCGCGGCAGGGGAAACGGATCCTTCGGGCAATGTTTGTTCAAGCCAGAGTAATCGATGCACATTCTTAGTATTTCAGTGTTCTTTTTGGGTACAAGGACGGGATTCGCGACCCAATCGGTGTGGATAACTTCTATTACAAAACCTGCTTCTAGTAACTTTGCTAGTTCCATTCCTATGGCGCGGCGCTTCTTATCTCCAAAGCGTCGCATATCTTGCTTCACCGGTTTAGCCCCGGATTTATGTTGAGGTAGTGCTCGGCGAGTTCCCTAGGTACTCCGGACATGTCGAAGGTTGCCATGCGAAGATATCCATGTTAGCGCGGAGGAACTCGACGAGCGTGCTTTCCTATTTGGGGTCCATGTTGGCCCCGACTGAAACCTGCTTGGAAGAGTCACCCGGAATGAGGTCGTGCTTCTTGGTTTCTATCGCGGGCTTAAAAGAGGTTTTCTGCTCGGAGATCTGCTTCTTGGTGGTCTGCATTTCATTCGGATCCACCGCGGCCCTGTAGCCTTTCAGCTCTTCTCCGGATATGACAGACTCTGCGAAGGCGGCTTCGCCCAACTCGCACTCATGAGCCTTCTTGTAGTCACCGGTGATGGTGATCATACCATTGGGACCCGGCATCTTGAGCTTGTTGTAGATATAGCACGCCCTTGCGTGGAACTTGTGGTAGGTGGGCCTGCCGAAGATGACATGGTAGGAACTCTTGAAGGGCACAACTTCGAACGTGATCTTTTCTTCGCGGAAATTATGAACATCGCCGAAAGCCACGGGAAGTGTGATGCTGCCGAGGGAGTTCGCCTTCTTACCCGGAACCACGCCGTGAAACTCAGTGGTGCCGTGTTTGAGCTGTTCCTTGGTGAGGTTCATCCGCTCCAGAGTCTCCGTGTACATGATGTTCAAGCTGGCTCCGCCATCCATGAGGCACTTGGAGAAGTCATACCCGTCTATGCGGGGACTCACAACCAAGGCGTAGTATTCTTTGGGCACAATGGCGGGATGATCTTCCCTATCAAATGTGCACGGAACTTCCGACCACCTGACATACTGCGGCACAGCCGGAACTGTGGCGTTCAGGATCCGGGTAGCTGATTTTGTAGCACGGACTGTGGGGGTTCCGAGGAAGGTGTGGTAAGCCCCCACGCTCTTTTTCTCGAAGGGGTTGGATTTTCCTGCGGATCCGGCTTTGGGATCCGGCGAGTTATCATCCTCGTCCATCGCCTCGGAACTGTCCTCCTCCTTGTCCTTGTTCTTGCCCTTGCCTCCTTTGCCGCGTGGGCGGTGTTTCCGGGCTCGCTTGTATCCTGCCTCCGGGTCGTTCTTGAGGTCGTTGACCCACTTGCAGTTGCGGTTGGTATGAGTGGACTTCCCTGTAGCCGGATCCAAGTGGGCCAGGCAGGGCATGTCTCTGTACTCCTCGTAGGTTTGCGGGCGCGGGATCCGCCAGCGGTGACCTCAGTGCCATGCTGCTGACCCCTGCCGGCTCCGCCTCCACGGCCGCGTCCTCTTCCGCCTCCCCGAACCTCCGCGTTGGAACGCCATGGCGACCATCTCGGATCCGCCACTCTTCCGGTCATCGTGGTTTTTGCGCTTGTGGTCGCTGTTGTTACCGTTGTCACGGTTCTTCTTTTGCCGGTGCAGGGGATTGCTGTAGCTGCGATATCACCGCCTGCGTCGTCATCGGCGGCTGTGTGATCACTGGCGATGGAGATCATTTCATCCAAAGTCAGTTTGTTGGCGTTAGCCAAACATGTAAGCTTATGCCTCAGCAATCCTCCTCTCTGCAGTCCACCAATAAAGGCGTACATGGCAGTGGTGTGATCGACGTTTTCGCACTCGTTTCTGCATGCCAACCATCGTGTGAGGAAGTTTCTTGAGGTTTCTCCCTTCTTCTCGGATACAA
Organism: Lolium rigidum; assembly: GCF_022539505.1. Classification (NCBI taxonomy): domain Eukaryota; kingdom Viridiplantae; phylum Streptophyta; class Magnoliopsida; order Poales; family Poaceae; genus Lolium; species Lolium rigidum. Next base: position 205,196,616 of record NC_061510.1, read on the forward strand.
GCTTGTAAGTCGCTTGCCGTGGCAGGTCTTTTGTAGGTGCCTCCGAAGTGTTTCTCAAAAGCGGTCTTCGGGTCGAACCAAGCAAAAGATAGAGTTTTTCTCGAGGTCACCGAGCCGCATCCGGGCTGGTCCTACAAGGTATAACTGGAGCATGCGGCAGGCGATATTAGGGGTTCCTCCGGCGAAGGTTACTGCATTGTAGTAGTCCTCAATCCAGGTATCCGGCCTTTCGGTGCCATCATAATGCTTCAGATTTCCGGGTAGCTTGAGGGAGCTCCTTGGCTTTGGTTCCTCTCGAATCATCCTGCCAAAGCACTTCGGACCAATGTAGTCAGTTCTGTACTCGTTAAGGCGGTCCCGTGCGTCGCGCGAGCCATGGCGGGGAGACTTTGAGCGCGAGTGAGATCTCCGGCCATTGCCTCCGCCTCCACCTCCGCCGCCACCGCTAGGTGGTGGTGAGGGAGACCTGCGAGGTGGGCGGTCTGACTTCTTGCTTCCGCCATCTGAATCTCCACGACCTTCCTGGTGCTGACTCCGGCTTCTGTGGCTGCCTTCGCCTTGGCGCTGGCTGCCCTGGTCATTCCGGCGAGGCTCCGGGTCACGGCTCCGACGAGGCTCTGGGTCGCGGCTCCGACGAGGTTCTGGATCGCGGTTCCGGCGAGGTTCTGGACCGCGGTCTTCATTCCGACTCCTTCTGGGCTCGGGCTCAGGAACATTGTTCTGGTTCCGGCGAGGTTCCGGCGAACGCTCCCTGTTTCTGTTTCTTGGCAGCACGTTGTCGCGGATAACAATCGCACCGTGCCCTATGGGCCTGGTGTTTCCGGCTGGACTACGGCGGCGAGGGGGTCGCGGGTAACCGTTGGGCGGAGGAGAGGGGTTGCGGTATCCGTCTCTGTCCGGAGTACATCGCATCCTTTCCCTTTCTTGGATCCGACGTGAGGTGTCCGTGATGGGACGGGGATCGGATTTGGGTGTTCCCTGGCCCTTCTTCTCGCGCTCCGAGGATCCGGTGTGTGATTCATCGTCGGGATGCCGATCGGCGCGGGCGTCCTTCTGCGCGGTAGATACACGCTTATCCGGATTGGATTCCAACCCGCGCGAAGTATCTCGCCTTGCTCTGCCGCTGCATTGCCGAAGCGACAAGTGTGCGGAGATGGTTGATATCAACTTCTTCGTCCTTCTTCTTCAGCAATTCCGCCGCTTTCAGCATGTTGTCCTTTGGAGTTTCCAGCGGCCGGTGAACCGCGGGCGTGTTGAAGGCTATCCCGCGAGGCGGAATTGCTTCTCCGACAATACGATCGGCCTCCGCCGCGCGTAGGTCATCTTTACTTCCCACTCAGCCCTCATGCTCTTGACGTGCTCGAGTGTGGTAGTAATCTCGCGGTCCCGTCTCGTCGAAGTTTTCCAGCCAGTGCCGCATGATCTCGCCCTTCCTATCTTTAATGCAGCTTCGGCGTCGGCGAGCCTCTTGGCTGTGGCCAGCATCTCCTTTCTGGCGGTTTCTAGAGCCTCCAGATCTGCGGCGTGGCCCGGAGTTATAGGTGTGTTAAGAATTGCTCGCGCGGCCACCTCTTCTGCTGACAGGATTTCCTCCGAAGGAGAATCCCTTTGGGGTCGCACCCGAGACATTGGAGATCCTTGTTGGGATGGTTCGGATTGGCTGACTTGGTCTCCAGATCCGGTTTGTCCCAGCGCCGCTACCGTTGCGAGAACCTCGCTTCGGCCGGGCGGAATTGACTTCAGTGCTGATCGCCGAGACCATACTCCTCCAACTTGCGGACGAAGTCATCAGATTCCATGGACGGGGTGTCCCCGGAAATTGGGCTCAGATTGCCCAAGATCGATTCTTCAACCGGAGCTTCGCTTTCTCCGACAGGCTGAGCTCTGATCCGGATCTCGCGCCGTTTTCCGGTGCCTCTTCCTCGCTCGGGACCAGCTCCGACTTCTTGAGGGGCGGTTCCGGCGGTATGGGCCAAGAAGTGTACGAAGTGGCACCTCTGCTTTTCTAACACCTGGGAGACCCGTGCGGATCTCGCATTGGTCTTCCACCTTTGTTTCCCGCTCGTGGGCGGATTGGGTGGGCTTTGAAATTTTCAGATCTAAGGCGGAATCTTCCTTGGGAAGCTCCTGCGTCTCAGATTGGATCTTCGCGACAGCGTCCAGCTCTGCGGCGGTTGCGTCTGCGTTACTTACCAGTGGGTTTCCGTCGGAATCGACGGTTTCCCCGATGAAGATGTGTATGCCGCCAACTGGGATGATGGAGAGCTTGACGGGGTCGGTTTTAGCCGGAATCCAACACTCATCCGGAGGGACGATCGGCAGATTTCCGGCGTAAAGGACACGCCCCACAGCCGATGGTGTCGTCGTAGCTTCCCATGGCGGAACCCTCCCGGTTCCGGCCTCCAGACGCCGCAGGCCCCACGGTGGGCGCCAACTGTCGTTGCCTAATCGACGGTACCTCCGAGGAGGGATCCTCACGAGGGGGAGAAGAAGTAGGGGCCATAGGGCGGAGTGCACACGGGACGGTGGTACGCGAGTTACCCAGCTTCGGAACACCTGCACGATGACAGGGCCTACTGCTGCTTGTCCGGAATTATCCGGGCGCTTTCGCGTTGTTACAATGAGTTGTGGTTGTGCCTCTAGGGCTCCCGGGATCCGGCTTATAAAGGCGCACGGATCTAGGGTTTACATGGAGAGTCCTAGCCGGATTACGGATAGACCTAACTACGGTACAATATCTTGCCGTGCACGTCACGGATCCGCCTTCCATATACGTCGTACCGGATCCGGGTCCCTCATGGGCCTCCATGGATCCGGGTCACTCCTATGTCGGTGCGGATCCGGCCCGCCGATCCTCGGGCTGGACTTCTTCCTTCATGATCAACAGCAACTGGGCCGCCCGATGGGCCACATGCCTCATCACCGTCTGTGGGCCACCCGGGCTTGCCGGATCTAGGCACTGTCGATGGTACACCTATGAAGTATACCCACAACAGGTAGTACTGCCTCTGCCCCATGGACCAGGAAAAACGGAGTCTCCTGTGTCGCTGTATTTGGCGTTGTTCGGATGCTCCATAACACGCTCGGCAGCTCCTCTGGCCAAGTGTGTCGAGCTTTTTCCAGTGGCCCTAACGTACGCTTCTTGATGCCATTGCGTGATGATACCGTTGGCTTTCTCGACTTGACCATTAGTTTGAGGATGCGCCACTGACGCGAAGTGTAATTTGATACCTACTTCTGCGCAATATGCCTTGAATTCCTTGGATGTGAAGTTACTGCCATTGTCCGTGACGATGCTATGAGGTACCCCAAACCGAAAAACAATGCTCTTCACAAATTTTATTGCTGACGCTGCATCTGGTGAATTTATCGGCTTCGCTTCTATCCACTTGGTGAATTTGTCGACAGCGACGAGCATATACTCGTATCCTCCTGGCGAGGCCTTGTGTAACTTTCCCACCATGTCGAGACCCCATTGAGCAAAGGGCCAAGATAAGGGTATAGGCATTAACTCCGCTGCCGGAGAGTGAGGCTTTGCGGCAAATCTTTGGCACGCATCACAGGTTCGCACTATTTCCTTCGCATCCTCAATTGCCATTAACCAGTAAAATCCAGCTCGGAAAACTTTGGCCGCAATAGCTCGGCTGCTTGCGTGATGGCCGCATACTCCTTCGTGTACTTCCTTCAGAATTACTATTCCTTCTTCGGGTGTCACGCACCTCTGTAGCACACCCGAAATACTTCGCTTATACAACTCCCCTTTGACCACAGTAAACGCTTTAGATCGTCTAATTATCCGCCTTAATTCAACTGGATCATCGGGTATTGTTTTCCTTAAGATGTATGATATGTATGCTTGCATCCATGGAATTTGCACCATCATAACTATCTCTTGTTCCTCTTCTTCTTCGTCCAATGATTCTTTTGCAACACCCGAGGGCTTTGCATCCTTCTCCTTCTTTCTTAATTTTATCGGCTTGGTGGATCTCTCGCTTATTTCTTCCCAAAACACACCTGGAGGAATCGCCAGGCATTGCGACCCGATATTTGCGAGAACATCGGCTTCATCATTGCTCAATCTACTGATATGATTTACCTCACATCCATCAAATAGCTTTTCTAGCTCATTATACATCTCTTTGTATGCTATCATACTTTCGTTGACTGCATCACATTGATTCATGACCTGCTGTGCCACCAATTATGAGTCGCCAAAGATTTTCAGTCGGGTTGCACCGCAAGCTTTCGCCATCTTCATCCCATGTATAAGAGCTTTGTACTCTGCTTCGTTGTTGGACGCGTTTGGGAACGTCATCCGTAAGACGTATTTTAATTTGTCGCCTTCACGTGATATGAGGATCCGCCTGCTCCAGCTCCCTCTAACCTCTTGGATCCATCGAAGTTCATGGTCCAAGTTCTCGATAAATCCGGAGGTCCTGTATTTTGCAACTCCATCCACTCTGCGATGAAATCTGGCAGAATTTGCGACTTTATTGCCTTTCTTTTTTCATACGTGATGTGATGCGGGGTGGCCTTCGGTCACCTCCACAGCAAGACCAACAAGTTCCCCAAGTGGACCGATGACACGAGCCCGAGCCAAGGCTCTACAAGATGAGGTGAACTCGCTCCTCACTACCCTTGATCTTGGTACCCCTTTGGATGGATTGCTACCTCATGCCGACGTGCTATGTGTCATTAGGTACAAGCCGCATCAAGACCTCGGAGAGGAGGAGGCGCCAAGACCAAGGGAGGGAGAGAAGCAGCTGGACATGAAGATGATCATGGAGCCGAAGCCGACGTCGCTCGAAGCGCTCCAAGGAAGAGACGGACGCTGGCCGGTCCAGGACCCGGTCGGACCGGACCTACAACCGGGCTCCCCGGTCAAAGGCCCGGTCGACCGGTCGGAAACCGGGCCAGCCCCCTCGTACCGGACGACGACCGGAAACCTCGCAGAATCCGGCTTCCGACCGGTCGACCGGACCCATGACCGGCCCGCCCGGTCACAGGCCCGGTCAGACCGGACCCACGACCGGACAGCCCGGTCCCAGGCCCGGTCTGACCGGATCCCAAACCGGACCTGACGAGGCTGCCCCACCAAACTGCCTTAACTTATCCCTTTGCGTACCTGTTCGCCCTTGCCGGCCGTGTGTGCCTATATAAGTAGCCGGAACCCCTCATTAGCTCTTTAGACTTGTTTTGAACTCAAACCCTAACTTTGAGCTTAGTCTCCCTTGGGTATCATCCCTCCGTAATCAAGGCACCTTGGTTGTTGACTTAGATCTTGTTGAAGGAGATTCTAGTACTTGTTACTCTCTCTCCTTCCCCAAGCTCTTCCTCTCCAATCCCAATCTCTCTCCGGGGAATTCTACCGCGTGTCTCTTCCACGGAGATTCTATTGGCGTGGTCCATCGAGCAACGGAGGTAAGCATCGGGTGTATCGGGTTGGTGTGCGTGCGTGAGTCCCGGTAGTTCTTCGTGTTCCTCGCGTTTTCCCATCTTCCCCTTCGGTTTCGAGGTCAATCCGCAAGATCGGGCCACACACGGGGTCTTAGACCTCATCATATGGTATCAGCAGCCTTTGGTTTCCGCGGATTTGACCCTCCACCCACCCGATTTCGTCCCTAGAAAATTTTCCAAAAAATCCCCAAAAATAGCCCCAAATTGCCTCTTGACCGATCTCGTGATTTGGTTGCGTTTTGAGTGGATTTGGTCCGTGGATTTGGAGTTGTTGTGCTTGATCTACTATTTCCCCAACTTTGAGCCTCCAATTCCATCGTTTCCCTTCGATTTGGTCGTTTTGGCTTGGTTTTCGTGAAGAACAGAGAGAGAAAGCTCATCCCGCGAAATCCGGCTGAGCAACCGGTCAACCGGGCCCACGACCGGCCGAGCCGGCCCAAGCACCCGGTCAACCGGGCGACAAACCGGGCAAGCCGGTCCAGGAGCCGGTCCGACCGGGCCTCCGACCGGCGACGCAACGCCTCCTTCGACCTCGACATGCGGCGATCTCCACCACCACCACCACCACCACCACCACCATCGCAGTATAACTTGCAGCCGTCACCTTGTAACCCCTCTTCCTTTTGCGATCTATCCCATTGAGCATTGCTTGTCTAGTGTTGCGAGACATTGCACGTGGCCCCGCATTGTGAGGTGTGTGTGTCGTGTTGAGTAAGGCACCCAAGCAAACACTCGTGTGGCAAGATAGCAAAAGCGAGGCTAACGCTAACATAGTGCGTCAAAAAGCCCCAAAACACAAAAAGAGTGCGAGTAGCACCATACAACCTCTCGGTGTTGCGGAGGACTTCTCCCTCTCTTGCTTCATCTCCGCTCCTATCCATGATACAAAGACAAGCACTACGTTGTATATGTTAGTGGAAGGAGACTACCTCGCACTCTTACCAAGGTAAGATAGTATTGAGGCAATCCACCAAGCCGAAAGCAAGATCAAGTGTATCGGGGACACACGCAAAACCACACGCAAAAGCTAGCAAATATGGTGTTAGGCGAGTGTTGAAGAGAACATGTTTGGACGCCTCAAGTTCACCATGCCAAAGTTCAAGGGTGAAGAAGATGCCGAGGCCTACCTCTCATGGGCACTCAAGGTGGACAAGATATTCCGCATCCACAACTACTCCGGTGCCAAGAAGGTGGCTATGGCATCCCTTGAATTCGAGGACTACGCAAACACTTGGTGGGAGCAAGTCCTCACTCTCCGAGAAGAGAAGGGTGAACCTCCAATTGCAACTTGGGAAGAAATGAAGAAAGAAATGCATGCTCGCTTTGTGCCCACGCACTACATGACCGACCTCTTCAACAAGCTCCAAAAGTTGAAGCAAGGTACCAAGACCGTCGAGGAGTTCTACAAGGAAATGGAGCTCACTATGATGAGAGCAAACATCCAAGAGTCCGATGACCAAACCATTGCTCGCTTCTTCAATGGCCTCAACTATCCCATCAAGCGAATTGTGGAGTTCCAACCTTACTCCAACATGGTTGAATTGGTCCATCAAGCAACGAAGGCCGAGCGCCAAGTGATTGAGGACATCAAGTACTCCAAGGCCAAGACCTACTTCACCTCCAAGCTCGCTACATCGACTCCTTCTACTACATCGACTCCTCATGCTACAAGTGCCAAGGCCGACGTGTCCTCTACAACATCCAAGAAGCCGACTATCCAAAGTCGCATGAAGCAAACGGTCTCCTCCACCGCCTCCTCTAAGGCATCCACGGGACCCTCTAGTGTAACTTGCTTCAAGTGTGGCACCCAAGGTCACAAGTCGTTTGAGTGCAAGAACACCAAGGTCATGATCACTATGGAGAATGGTGATATCGAGACGCTTGATGAGGATGAATATGAAGCCCTTGTGCAAGCCGCCGTGGAAAGTGAAGAAGCTTATGAGCAAGAAGGTGGAGAAGATCCTCTCCTATGTGAGCATGACCCAAGCCCCTCACTTGTGGTCACAAGGGTGCTAACTACGCAACCTCATGATGTGGAAGAACAACGGTGCAACATCTTCCAAACCCGTGCCGGAATTGGTGGCAAGTCGATCAAGGTCATCATAGACGGTGGAAGTTGCCATAACCTTGCAAGCACCGAGTTGTGTGAGAATCTCCACCTCAATCTCCGCAAGCATCCTCACCCTTACCATATCCAATGGTTGAGTGACAAGGGCAACATCAAGATACAACATACCGTCACCGTCAATTTCAAGATTGGACCCTATGAGGATACTATTGAGTGTGACGTGGTACCCATGACGGTGTGCCACATGTTGCTTGGCCGCCCTTGGCAATATGACAAGAAGGCGATACATGATGGACTCTCCAACACATACACCTTCAAGGTCAACGACAAGAAGTTCGAGTTGCGCCCCATGACTCCTAGTCAAATCATCGCCGACAATGCGAAGGCTCTAGCGAGGGCACAACACCACTCCTACCATAGTGAGTTGAGAGGTGAGGGAGCGACCCACCAAATGGAGACTGAGCGCCACAAGCCATATATGAGTGAGCGAAAGAGTGTCCTCCTAGCCACCAAAAGCGAGTGGAAAGAAGTGCAAGCAAACCCATCCACCATATTGCACTACGTCCTCATTTGCAAGGGACCATCATCGGAGACTAACGACTTAACCACAATTCCTTCGTCTTTGTTGTCTATTTTGAAGGAGTTCCAAGATGTCTTCCCCGACGAGCTCCCTCATGGACTACCACCGCTTCGAGGCATCGAGCACCGCATCGACCTCATACCCGGCGCTCCGCTTCCAAACCGTGCCGCCTACCGCACCAACCCCGAAGAGACAAAGGAGATCCAACGCCAAATTCAAGACCTCCTCGCTAAAGGGTACGTTCGAGAAAGCCTTTCCCCTTGTGCGGTTCCCGTGATTCTTGTGCCTAAACCGGATGAGACGCAACGGATGTGTATGGATTGTCGACCCATCAATGCCATTACCGTCCGTTACCGCCATCCCATTCCGCGTTTAGATGACATGCTTGATGAACTTAGTGGTGCCACCATTTTCTCTAAAATTGATTTGCGTAGTGGCTACCACCAAATCCGCATGGCTATTGGTGATGAATGGAAAACGGCATTCAAGACCAAACTTGGTCTATATGAGTGGCTTGTTATGCCATTTGGTCTATCCAATGCTCCATCAACTTTCATGCGCCTCATGAATCACATCTTGCGTCCTCTCATTGGCAAGAGTGTGGTTGTCTATTTCGATGATATTCTCATTTATAGCAAATGTCTCGAGGACCATGTGCAACATGTGAGAGAAGTCTTGTGCATCTTGCGTCATGAAAAGCTTTATGCTAACCTCCCCAAATGCACCTTTGCTCAAAACAAGTTGGTTTTCCTTGGCTTTGTGGTTTCCGCTAATGGAATTGAAGTTGATTCTTCCAAGGTAGAGGCCATCCATAATTGGCCTACTCCTACAAATGTTGGCCAAGTCCGAAGTTTTCACGGCCTTGCCGGGTTTTACCGCCGCTTTGTGAAAGATTTTAGCACCATTGCTTGCCCTTTGAATGAGCTTACCAAGAAGAATGTTCCGTTTGTTTGGGGCAAGACCCAACAAAATGCTTTTGATGAGTTGAAGAAACGCCTTACCGAAGCTCCCCTTCTTGTTCTTCCAAATTTTGCCAAAACTTTTGAGATTGAGTGTGATGCAAGTGGGCTTGGTATTGGTGGTGTTCTTATGCAAGAGGGCAAACCCGTGGCATACTATAGTGAGAAGTTAGATGGCGCACGCCTCAACTATCCTATATATGACAAGGAGCTCTACGCTTTGGTTCGTGTTCTTGAAGTTTGGCAACACTATCTTTGGCCAAAAGAGTTCATCATTCACTCCGACCATGAGTCTTTGAAGTACTTGAAAAGCCAACACAATTTGAACAAACGTCATGCAAAATGGGTTGAGTTCATTGAGTCCTTCCCGTATGTCATCAAATACAAGAAGGGCAAGGACAATGTAGTGGCGGATGCTCTTTCCCGCAAAAACACCCTTTTGTTGTCTCGCTTGGATTTTCATGTCTTGGGACTCGAAGAGATCAAAGAACTCTATACTTCCGATTCTTTCTTTGCTCCAATTTTTGAGAAGTGCTCCATTGAACGAGGAGTGGATGATTTCTATTTGCATGATGGCTACTTGTTTAAAGCTAACAAGATTTGTATTCCCGAGTCTTCGCTTCGCAAATTGCTTTTGCAAGAGTCACATGGAGGTGGTCTTATGGGACACTTCGGAAGAGAGAAGACATATGCAATGCTTTCGACCCACTACTATTGGCCAAGAATGTACCGCGACGTGGAACGCCTTTGCCGCCGGTGCACCACTTGCTTATAAGCTAAGTCTACCTCTAATCCCTATGGTCTTTATACGCCTTTGCCTATACCTCATGCACCATGGACGGACATTAGCATGGATTTTGTTCTAGGATTGCCTCGCACTAAGCATGGACATGATTCTATCTTTGTGGTAGTGGATAGATTCTCTAAGATGGCTCATTTCATACCTTGCCATAAGAGCGATGATGCTTCACACATTGCTTCGTTGTTTTTCAGGGAAATCGTTCGCCTACATGGAGTGCCGCGAAGCATTGTGTCGGATCGAGACGTCAAGTTCATGAGTTATCTTTGGAAGTCGCTCATGGCCAAGTTTGGAGTGAAGCTCTTATTCTCATCATCCTCGCATCCGCAAACGGACGGCCAAACGGAAGTGGTCAATCGAAGCCTCTCCACCCTTCTTCGCATCCTCGTGAAGAAAAACTTGAAGTCATGGGAGGAATGCATTCCACACGCGGAGTTCGCCTACAACCGCGCCAAGCACTCGAATACATCAAGGAGTCCCTTCATGGTCGTCTACGGGTTTGAGCCGCTCACGGCGCTCGACATGCTCCCACTCCCACTTCATGAGCGGATCAACATGGACTTCGACAAGCGCACCGCCGCCGTCAAGAAACTTCATGAAGAGACAAGAGCTACCATTCAAGAACATGTGCTTCGTCAAGCTACAAGACTCAACGCCAAGAAGAAGGAACGCATCTTTGAGGAAGGCGACCTCGTTTGGATCCACCTCCGGAAGGAAAGATTCCCTCATGAACGCAATTCGAAGCTCAAGCCAAGAGGAGATGGTCCCTTCAAGGTCCTCAAACGCATCAACAACAACGCTTACGTCATCGACATCCCCACTTCCAAGTACTTGGTGAGCAACACGTTCAACGTGTCAGACTTATCACCATATCATGAAGATGAAGAGGAGCAAGAGTCGAGGACGACTCTTTCCCAAGGGGGGGGAGATGATGCGGGGTGGCCTTCGGTCACCTCCACAGCAAGACCAACAAGTTCCCCAAGTGGACCGATGACACGAGCCCGAGCCAAGGCTCTACAAGATGAGGTGAACTCGCTCCTCACTACCCTTGATCTTGGTACCCCTTTGGATGGATTGCTACCTCATGCCGACGTGCTATGTGTCATTAGGTACAAGCCGCATCAAGACCTCGGAGAGGAGGAGGCGCCAAGACCAAGGGAGGGAGAGAAGCAGCTGGACATGAAGATGATCATGGAGCCGAAGCCGACGTCGCTCGAAGCGCTCCAAGGAAGAGACGGACGCTGGCCGGTCCAGGACCCGGTCGGACCGGACCTACAACCGGGCTCCCCGGTCAAAGGCCCGGTCGACCGGTCGGAAACCGGGCCAGCCCCCTCGTACCGGACGACGACCGGAAACCTCGCAGGAATCCGGTTTCCGTCCGGTCGACCGGACCCATGACCGGCCCGCCCGGTCACAGGCCCGGTCAGACCGGACCCACGACCGGACAGCCCGGTCCCAGGCCCGGTCTGACCGGATCCCAAACCGGACCTGACGAGGCTGCCCCACCAAACTGCCTTAACTTATCCCTTTGCGTACCTGTTCGCCCTTGCTGGCTGTGTGTGCCTATATAAGTAGCTGGAACCCCTCATTAGCTCTTTAGACTTGTTTTGAACTCAAACCCTAACTTTGAGCTTAGTCTCCCTTGGGTATCATCCCTCCGTAATCAAGGCACCTTGGTTGTTGACTTAGATCTTGTTGAAGGAGATTCTAGTACTTGTTACTCTCTCTCCTTCCCCAAGCTCTTCCTCTCCAATCCCAATCTCTCTCCGGGGAATTCTACCGCGTGTCTCTTCCACGGAGATTCTATTGGCGTGGTCCATCGAGCCACGGAGGTAAGCATCGGGTGTATCGGGTTGGTGTGCGTGCGTGAGTACCGGTGTTCTTCGTGTTCCTCGCGTTTTCCCATCTCCCCCTTCGGTTTCGAGGTCAATCCGCAAGATCGGGCCACACACGGGGTCTTAGACCTCATCATGATGTCCCGAGGGGAAAGTTATATTCCCCAAAGGGAGACACAGCCTGTAGCTTCTGGATTGTTTAGTATATTGGATAGGGGAGCCTCGTTAACCACTACTATCGGATGCGCCGAAAAATAGTGCCGCAATTTTCTTGCGGTTGTAAACACTCCGTAGGCGAGCTTCTGGTACTGCGGGTACCGCTGTTTTGAAGGCGATAAAACTTCACTGATGCAGTATACCGGTCTTTGCACTCCATGGAGGTTTCCTTCTTCTTCTCTTTCAACAACTAGTGTTGTGCTGACCACTTGGGGCGTGGCCGCAATGTATAGCAGGAGGGGTTCCTTCTCTTTTGGCGCCACCAAGATTGGTGGTGTCGAAATTGTCCGTTTAAGATCCTCGAAAGCCCTGTCTGCCTCTTCGTTCCACTGGAACTTTTCTCCTTGCTTGATTAAGGCGTAAAACGGTAGCGCCTTTTCTCCCAGCCTGGCGACGAATCTGCTCAAAGCTGCGACTCGCCCAGTTAGTTGCTGTATTTCTTTCAACTTTGTTGGCTTCCTCATTGTTACAATAGCCTGGATTTTTTCGGGATTTGCTTCAATCCCTCTTGCTGAGACTAGGAACCCGAGAAGTTCTCCCGCAGGAACGCCGAAAGAACATTTCGTCAGATTCAACTTGAGACAGAACTTGTCGAGGTTGGCAAAAGTTTCTTTCAAATCCTCGATCAATGTTTCCCCCTTTTTTGAAGTTATGACGACATCGTCGATGTAGACTTGTACGTTTTTTCCAATCTGTGTTGCTAGGCATTTCTGCATCATCCGCTGATATGTTGCTCCCGCGTTTTTCAAACCAAAAGGCATTGTTCTGTAACAAAACACGCCATACGGTGTGATGAACGTTGTCTTGGCTTCGTTGTCTTCCTTTAATCGGATCTGCTTATAACCAGAATATGCGTCCAAGAAGGAAAGACGTTCGCATCCTGTCGTGGAGTTGATAATTTGATCGATCCTTGGGAGGGGAAAGTGATCCTTTGGACAGTGTTTATTGAGGCACGTAAAGTCGACACACATGCGAAGGACTTTCGTGTTTTTCTTCGGCACCATCACTGGGTTAGCTACCCACGTGGCTTCTGTAGATATCTCTTTAATAAAACCAGCATCTTTGAGTCGATCAATTTCTCACAGCATAGCTTTGCGGTTTGGTTCCGAAAAACGCCGCAAAGGTTGTTTGATTGGTCGCGCAATAGGATCAAAGTTTAGGTGGTGCTCGGCAAGTTCCCTGGGTACTCCTGGCATGTCATCTGGACACCATGCGAAGATTTTCCAGTGCTCACGGAGGAACTCGACGAGCGCGCTTTCCTATGCGAGGTCCATATTCGCTGCAATGGACGTCGTTTTCTTTGGGTCCGTTGGGTGGATCTGCACCTCTTTTGAATCCTTTGTCGTGTTAAAGGTTGGTTCTCTGAGTGGCCTCCCTGTGTCTGGCAACACATCATAATCAGTGAGCCTTGGCGCCATATATTCTGCTTGCATCCCGAAAGTTTCTGACAGTTGATGAAAATCTCTGTCGCACTTGTCAGCTAACGCAAAGCTTCCCTTGACTGTGATTGGTCCTTTGGGTCCAGGCAACCTCCATAATAAGTATATGTAGTGAGGTACCGCCATAAACCTGGCAGATGCTGGTCGTCCCAACAAAGCGTGATATTGCGACGGGAAATCAACGACTTCAAACTCCAATTTCTCTATCCTGTAATTTTCTCGGGTCCCAAACTGAACGTCGAGATTGATCTTGCCCAACGGATAACTTGGTTTCTCTGGCGTGATCCCGTGGAAACGTGTATCAGTTGGTGCTAAATTTGCCATGGATATGTTCATCTTCCTTAATGTATTTGCGTACATAAGGTTTAAGCTGTTGCCGCCATCTATGAAGACTCTCGACACGTCAAAACCAGCAATTACTGCGGGTAAGATAAGTGCGGATTGCCCTGGTCGAGGAACCTGCTGTGGGTGATCCGCAATTGTGAAGCCAATGTCCTGTCCCGACCAATTTAGATACTCGACTGTTGGTGGAGGCATCTTCTCTGCCATAAATACTTGCCGCGAAATTACTTTCTGCGCCCTGTTAGATGGCCTAGCTTTCTGAATCATCAAGACTGCACCATTAGAGTTAGGGTCAACATATGGAGGTGGTTGTGGTGCTGCCGCTATTCTGAGCTGGTGTCGATTTTCGTCCGTAATTGCGGGAGGAGGTGGGAGATGTATCTCGCTCCTTGGCCCCTGGGGGTTTCTATTCATCGCTTGAGCGTTGGCCATTCCTGCGGCTCGCAACATTGCTTGAAAATTTCGACAATCCTTCTGCAGATGTCCTGACTGCCTCTTCCCATCATTATCAAGGTAAAAATGCATCTGACATGGTCCGTTCATCATTTCCTCGGGAGACACAAATGGTCTCTGAAACCTTGGTCCACTATTTTGCCTATTACCACAGTAATCACCTCTATTGTCGCCTTGTTGCTCGTTACCTCTTTGGTAATTACCTTGATTGCTTCCTCCAGGATTTCCTCGGAACCTAGCCGATATGTGGCCAGGAGCATCATTGTTGTAGAACTGGCGAGAAAATTGCCTTCTATTTTGAAAATTTCGACTGCGGTCCTCCTCTGGCGACCTGTGTCGCTTGTTATGTATAGCATCTTCTCCATCTGCCCACTTGTTTGCTATTTCCATCAATGCTGATATTGTTTTTGGGTTAGTTCTTCCTAGGTCCTCGACAAAATCTCCTCGTCGAATTCCTGCCACGAACGCATCTATTGCCCTCTCGTAAGATATATCCTCTGCCGAGTTTTTGATGATGTTCCACCTTTGTATATATTTTCTCATAGATTCGTCGTGTTTCTGTCTACACGCCCTCAACTCTTCCAATGATGCTGGTTTCTTGCAGGTAGACCGGAAATTTTTCACGAAGATGTCTTCGAAACTATCCCAGTTATCGATAGAACCTGGGGGAAGTTTCTTTATCCAAGATCGTGCAGCTCCACTCAGATGTACCTGGATGCTTTGCATAGCTGTTGCCCTGGTTCCTCCTATCAACTTCACCATCTCGAGGTAGTCAACGAGCCAATCTTCGGGATCCTGTAAACCGTCGAATTTCTTGAAGTTTTTGGGTAACTTGAACCCTGAAGGGACTCGAGTTTTTCGGACTCGTCTCGTAAAGCACGGGAGCCCGCATAGATCTTCATCTGCAACTTCTGGTGAATGCCGATGCTCTCTTCTTTCTTGTCGCGCTCTGTCTACCCTTGCTTGAGCCGTTGTATCTCTTGCCCCGCTTGTTCTCGGTGGATCTTGCACTGCTGCGGTGGGTCGTGGACTATTTTGCCTTGCAGTTCCTTCATGAGGTGTAGCTGTAAATGCTGTTCCCATGACTCCAACTCCTGCCATTGCCATGTTGAGTAGCGCTTCTCTCGGATCCCCAGGGGGTGGTCTGGACGCGAGGATATAAGCTTGCGTTGCCATGTACCCAGCTTCTGGTGTTTTAGGGATGATATTTCCCCTGGTGTCGATCGTCATGAAAGACATGTCAAGGTTTTGAACCAGATGATCCCTCTCTGCTTCGGGTATATTTTGCAGTCGAGATCTTGCTCTCATTCGAGCCTCTCTATGACTATCTCCCGAAGTTCCTGATTGTCGACTTAGTTCTGCTCTTCGCCTGCTTGACGCGGAAGCTGCTTCCCTTCTTCTGTTCAGGGAGGCTGTTTGTTTTTCCAACTACCTACTCACACGAGCAAGTCTATATTGATAAGCCTGTAACTCTTCGACAGTAGCGGTTGTGGTCATTGGTTCTGTACCGTCCATAGCTCTTGCGGCTCTATCCCACGCTGCTTGTGGGAGTTGAACTCTTTCGCGAGGCGAAGACCCGACATATTTAGTGCCTAGGCCTCTTCTAAGATCAGCGGGATCGACGTATGGGTTTCCCAAATCGTCGAAAGCCTCTGACGTCTCTGGTGTTGCTCGTCTTGCCTCCTCGATTGCATAGACTTGATGATATTTTGGGTGTTGATTTTTGTCAGGATTGGTGACACCATCATAGAGATTGGTGAAGACCTTTCCAATGGCAGCAGATTTGTCGATGAAGTTGAAGCTGTCGACGCTGTCGGAGTCGCTGCTTATAAAGGAGTCCGCAGACGACCCGAAGGATGTGTTGCTGAAGATCTTGGCGAGCTTTCCACCTGCCTTGGTGTTGATGAAGCGTGGCGACGAAAGTTCTTCATCGCTCGATGAGAAGTCAGAATCGATTGCTAAAAATTCCGACAAGATCGGAACTTCGAGACGATAAGATCCTTCCTTGTTGACGCTAAATCGGAATCTTCCGAACGTCATGATGATGGGCTCCTCCAGATACGCACATGCATCCAAACGGGAGGGCGGGTGAGGAATAAAATCGACTAGATCAGTTTTTTCCCGTTTACCTCGATCCATCGCATTGCTTGCTACCGACGAAGTTGACGATTTTGGACGTGCCATCGAGATCAGCTCCTTGCAACCTCTAAATCCCACAGACGGCGCCAATTGACAAGGGATTAACTTGTCAATGCCTACGGATTGTAGACTAGGGTTTCGTTGGATGTAGAGGGCAAGTAGATCTCGAAGGTTTCAGCCGAAAAGTGCTCGACAATGTAAAAACTAGGGTTTGTTAGACAATGATTCGATCCTTTCTTTGTCCCTCGACTCCCCCTTATATAGGAGGTGGAATCGAGGGATCCGTAATACTCAAGTTTACAGAGTCCGGGAGGGTTTCTAACCCATCCCGCAAAATTACAAACGATGACTTCTATTACAACTCTAACTTTCCTTAATAACATCTTGGGCTTCCGAATCTTCTTATTCTTCGGGTCGTGGGCCTTCATTAAACCCCGGGTACCACTTTCGGCAGGCACATTGGGTGTGCCTATGTCAACTGTTCCCTCTGAAAAGGTGAAGAACAAGTCACTGGTCTAACGTGCAAATTTGGACATCCCAAGCTCTGTGTTGTCATGTCAATTCAATGTCCATGGCAGTATTTTGAATTTTGCGTGACCAAAAGAAGTACGCCTTGGCCTTTCACAATCGGGGTTTCTTAGGCCCTCCACAACATTGCACATTTTCGGTGCCCAAACAACTTTTCAGGCTTTGGGCATCGGTGCCCTATACGCTGCACAACCGGTGCCCCAATTTATTTTCAGGGAATCGAATCATCTACTCAGCTGTGGATAGAATACTATTATTTTCGTGCTCACCCGCAGCAAACCTTCCTCTATTCAGCTCCTTTCTCTGTCCACAGGTACACTGATGGTTAGCTGAATGGATTCTTTATCATATGTGGGCTCACTTCCTTTCTGACAAGCGATGCTCTACGTTGTGAGCTCGGTGCCTCAAAATTTTTATTTGGGATCGGTGGTGATGTATTAGCTTTTTCAGCAATTGGGCACCGGCTACATTGTGGAAGGCAGAGCAAGAACAATAGAAGAGCCAACAGCTGGCAAAAGTGCCACGTAGGCGGGCTATAAGCGCCCACTATTGTCCTACTTCCTCTTGGCGTGATACTCCCTCCGTCCACAAATAAGTGGACGTGCGGGATTTTCAAGGTAAATTAGTAAAAGGAAAGAAAAAATGCATTGGATCACTCGTATCTTAAGAAACACATGTACTCAACCACGGTTGTAGATTTTCTCGGCGCAAGACTTTTCCCCAGCAGTTGTGGCTTTCAGTTGTTCGTGGGTGTGGGGAGGAGCTCCGCCGCATTGGTAGAAAGCAAAGAGGAACTGTAATATCCCAGTGTTTGGGGTTACAAAAATAGAGGAAATAGATGTATGCATTGCATTCATGCATAGAAAATCCGGGGATTTTTCGCGCTTTAAAGTAAAACAGTCACAGTAATTGAAGTTTCACTTGATCTTGGTGGAATTAAAGTAGCTCATCAAGTCAAGCGCTATAAACCTCAATGTGACTTTGTTAAAACCTTGTTTTGGGTAAAGATGATTTGATCTAAGGGGTTAGATCAAATGGAACTAATAATCAACACAACAACACTTTACTCAATGATAAATTGCTTGATCTTATAAAAGATTATAATATGGTAATCCTTGTCATAACATATGAACACCTATTCAATTGCAAATCAAGTAACAATAAAATGGAGAAACCATTCTAGACTTATCTTTTCCATGTCTTAAACTAATCCTTGATCCTACCATGAACCTCATGGTATTCATTTTACTTCATTTTTGGAATCATAACAAGGAGATCCACTCAAGAAGTATATATTCTTCTCTATTCCAAATAGTTTTACACCAAACCTAAAGAGGTAAGAGTCTTATTTTATTTAGGGAAGCAAGGACAAACCTTGAGGCAAACCTTGGATATAAATATCCATATGATCACAACATTATCTTCAAGAGGAACCCTAGAGTATTATTCAAGACATTCCTTAGAGAGAGAAACCATTTATGTGAAACATAGATAATGGTGATCATATCAATCTCTATGGAGCCTAACCATAGGATAGTAATACAATCCTTTCCAAATGAGAGAGACCATCCATACCTATATTAGCTTTACCTATTTAAGAATAAAGGACAACCATTGAACTAAAGTATTAGGTTATAAACCATTTCACCATGGAGTGGTGAGATAACCTATTATCACATGGAATAATACCATATCCATGAATTGATAAAGTAAGGATGAAACCAATCCAATTAAGTTAAACAAATGGAATGTTAGCCTAGATACCTAAGGAGATATTAGGAGTACACCCTAAATCCTAAAATAAACCATCCCTATATGAGAGAGCTCAAGTTATGGTGTTACACTCAAGTTAGTTGAGGCAACACTTAAATTTGTGAGAGAGAACTATTCCATATATCTTGATGATCAAATCATCATTCAGTGAGAGAGCTCTAAGTGAATATCTCAGGCATTCTCCTGGGATATAAACTATTGAGGCAACCATAATAGGACATCATAGAAAGTAGAATATAAGTACTATATCTTAGTTGATCAAGACAATGCTTGATCATGGAAGTAAGAAACCCATTCCATGAGAGATAACTTAGGAAGCCAAACCTTGATCATTATAAAATGGATAATGATCATAAACCTTAGAATTTGAGGTAGTAGATATTAATTACAAGTGATCATGTCCAATCCATGATCATACCTTGAAGATAAATGATTATAAGTTAAACCTTAGTGGGTTAAACATATTTTACCCAACATATAAAATCATAGGGGAACTATTAGAAACCACTAAACCATTTCTCATATGATAATTAGAGAGACAACTGAATAGTAACAAACCTTTGTCTAGTCCAGGCCTAACTCAATCCAAATGATCTTGGATTGAATCATCCTATGTGTGGTGAGGAAGAGCAACCCTAGCCAAAGTAAAGTGGTGTTCAATACCATATAGAACCTATGTCATATCACAACCTAACTTGTGAATTATTTGATGATCACAAGTAGAACCCTAAACTATATCCCCATTCTAGTTTGTGCATCACTAGGGTGATCACAATTAAAACCTAGGCCATAATTGAGATTCAAACCTTGTGCTATTAGGTGAATATAACTAGATTCCTAGAATCCACAAGATTGAGAATATGAGTTATCAACATAATAACACTTGTTGAACACAAAACTTAGTCATCATCACAATACAAGTATGTAAGCCACATAATTAACATGTTACCATGTTCTAACAAACAAACCCTGCTGTCTCTGGAAAGAAACCAAAAAGTTAATTAAGACAAACATGAATGAGAAAATAAAGAATTAAAAATCATCTCCATAAAGATTTATACCCATTTGGAATATTAAGCTATTATCTAAATAAGTAAAAAGGAAGTAAATATCCCTGAAATATATTAATACAAAATATTCCAGAACCATACCAAGTTCAATCAAAGGGGTCTATATATTCAAATACCTGCAAAATACAAAAGGATTCAAATTTGAATTAAAACAGAATTCAAAAACAGAAAATAAGAAGAAAAAGAAAGCAGAGAAAATTGGAGAGAAACTTACCTGGCCGTGCAGCCCACCCGCAGCCCAACTGGGGAAGCCCAGAAGCAGCCACCAGAAGCCCAGCCGCACCAGCCCAGTACAGCCCATCGTGGCCCAAATAACCTTTCGCGTGGATAAAGACGAAGGAGACGTCGTCGTCTTCGTCTTCGTCACTAGACGCGCGGGAGCTCGCCACCGAGCCGACCAACGCCACGTCCCGCGTCGTCGCCGCCGATTCGGACTGCCAGCGCACGCCAGGGACCCTATAAAACGCACAGGAGCCCTCCTATTCCTCTCTCTGCTCCAATTTCGCCTAGGCCGAAACCCTAACCGACCGGACTCCGACCATCGCCGCCGATGGGGACCTCCCCAGGCCTTGCCGTGACCACTGTTGAAACCGCCGTGCTCGACAAGCTCGCCGTGCAAAAGTAATCGAGCCCGGAAGCTATCAGTCGCCGAAGAACTGCCGTTCCCTTTCGCCGGCCATCGCCAGTACATCGACGTTCGCCGTCGATTGGGACCGCCGATGACCGCGCCGTCAAGCTCAACACAATCACGGTGAGCCCGCGCATCTCCTGACCTCCTTATTGGATCAAATCATCGCCCGTAGTATACCTCGCGCCGTGCGACCGTGTCCGCCGCCACAGTACCTCGCCGGCGAGCACGCTCCGGTGACCAATAAGGAGTGGCGCGACTACCACTAGCATCGTCTTGTCGTCCTCGTTCGAATGCGCACGTGCACGCCCCCGCGGGAGCGCCGAATCGCCGGCGTCGTCCCCGTCTGTTCGCCGGCCGGCCACTCCCGTGCCACCTCGTCAATTTTGAGTTCAGTCAAAGGAGACGTGGCAGCCGACGTGGCCACGACCCCACTGGTCAGTGACCATGTGTGTAGTTTAAACCGGTACAGATAGTATTTTCGATTAATTCAAATTCCAGAAAATACTGAAACTTTGTATGAATTTATAAAATTCATCTAAACTCAGAAAAATAGAAATGAGATATCAAAATTCTTATAAAAATAAACTCTATCCAATAAAAATATAATATGATTATTTTTATTTAAATAAAAATTTAATTGTTCAACCATTATTAATTAAGCCTTTTCTTTTATTCTTAATTCAATTAAAAAATTCAATAATTAGGAAAACCTTCTAAAATAAAAAAACCAGTAAGAAAATAAACAAAACATTAAAAATAATTTTCTTTATTTGTTATTTTGTTAAATCCTTATTAGAGGGATTTAAACCCTAATTAATAATTACCTTAATTATTAATTCTTAAAAAAATAATAAAAGGACAAATCCAATATTATTTTTATTTCAAAGTTATTAATAACTTCAACTTTATTAATGAAGTTATTAATCCAAGAATTATAGGGTAATTAGGAAATCCTAGTTCCATTATAAATAAAGTGATAACCTCATCATTTCATGTGATTCCTAAAACCCTAATATCATTAGGAACCCTAGCTCCGTTATTACATATAACCCTAAATTGCTTCTAAACCTAAAACCTAGTTTAGAATATGTAATCATGATACTTTAATTTCATGCATAGCTCCATAGTAGCAACTAAACAATTGCCATGTCTTCATAAAATAATAGAGACCCATCTCTAACACATTGGTATTACATGTGTTCATGCCTAGATGATCAAATAGGACCAACCCTAGTTCCTATCTTCTGAGACACCAACCTTAATCATTCCTATTTAGCATCACACCATTGTATCATTACATAACCATAATCCACTAAACCCTACAAGTTCTTCATAATTATAAATCATTCTATTTAGGAACTACCTAATTCATTACTTAGTGGATCCAATAGCAAACCCTAGTACCTATAAATCTTAATTGCAATACTTCTTATTACTTAAGAAGTATGTTCTTCAAAAGTTATTCTTTTGAAGGAAATAAAAAGTAGCCATCAATCCTATCTTATGGGATCTATAAACCCTAGCCAGCTATCACCAACAAGATGAACCAACCTTGATAGCAACCATGTATAAATAATTGCTTAGGATGCCTAGGCTTAACTCAACCTTACAAGTTCTAGCTGTGATGAATCCAACATTGTTGGGATCCATCTAATACTTACTCCAGAAACCAATTGGAACCATAGGAAACCATAGAACTCCACAACCTTATTATCATACTTGTTCTTTATTAAAGAACATGTTCTTCAAAAGTTATTCTTTTGAAGTATATGATAATTAACCATTAACCATGCCATAAAATGCTAAAACCAACAACTGTTCAGCACCTATTAGGATTATACCAATTCTTACTGTTGTGTGCTAGTAATATTATTATTGTGATATATTGCATTACTTACTTATAATACCAAGAAATCAACCTTAATAAGAACCTTGTTTGTGAACCATCTAAAAGTGCAACACACCCTGAACTAATCATTACAACTCACTAATCCTAAATCATCGGGGTTAGGTCACGCTTAGAGCGATTGCATCTCATACTTATGCATTATTGCATCCTTGCCAATCTTTTAAACATCGTCCTTACCGGACGATGATGCTATTTCAGAATTTGGAGTTATTGCGTATCGAAGACCTTGCCTGCATAATCTTGCAGTCAAGAAAGGCAAGTTCATCACTTGCTCATATCATTTGAGTATTTTTACCAAATTACTTGCAAAGTACTATGTTTATCACTATTGCATGAAAAGCAAAACCACTATTTTCATAACTATGAATATGACTATGTGGTGGGCAATGGAACCATGGTATGTGTTGATATGGTGGAGGTTCCATTGCAAGGGTTTATATACATCTAGGATTAAACAATAAATGTCGTCTAGTGATTCTTGTGCCGTAATACCCGTGTTAACCATAAGATCGGTGGGACGGATAGTCATTGTATTTACCTCTTGACATCAACGTGCGAGACACTTGTATTCAAAGGGGACAAGCGGTAGGCTGGGGAAGCCTTAAGTCCTCACGGCATTGTCCGTAGTACACTTGTAGCCCGAGGAGCAAGTTGTAGGGTGGGGGTCCCAACAAAGTCCCCACGGTATTGCGGTCTATGAGGGGTTGCATCTACCGTCGAATGATTTTGGTTCGATCCCAGACTGTCGTCGTGGCTGGGGTCCATCCTTAATTGGTATAAGAGGACCGGCGAGGACCCAGGGTCGGGGCATGCAACAAAGGGTGTGTGTGCGAGGTAGCGGAGGAATATGATTGGCTATGACCTTATACCGGGCCTCACACCAAAGGAAGTGTGGACGGGGAAATTGCCCGGTTGGCACCAAGGTTAAGATCTCTTATGGGTAAAGCAACACACCTCTGCAGAGTGTAATGAATCGTGACCAGTCACTCCCTGTTCCGGGTTTTGGAACTGCGAACGCTGCCGGAAAGGAACTCCATGAAGTTCTAGTAAACCGGTGAAGGCTGACGGACATAGTTCTTCTGAATAAAAGCAACCTTTTGAAGAAATGATTATGAAAACCTGCATTGGTATTAGACTTTCTGGTCTAATGCCGTAGCTAGTGCATTAAACACCTCTTTCCTATAATGAACTTGTTGAGTACGCTCGTACTCATCCCACTCTTAAATCCCCTGCTTAGATATGTAGGCATCGAAGGAGGATCTACAGTGCAACTCGAAGGACGAGGAGTCAACAACTACTTCAAGAGACAGAACCCTGTCAGAGGAGTCAGATACCACATCCAACCAGGAGAAAACCTAGATTAGCAATAGAAAGGAACTAGCTTCCTAAACTTAGCTCCTATTTAGTTAGAATCTATTCATAGCCTCTGTAGCTAGTTAAATACTCTACAAGTAGAGTTCGTGATAGGATTAGACTACGAGTCATTCTTCTGGAGTTTATTTGCAGTTTTACCTCATTGTAAAGTAGGAGGTTGTGATGATCTTATGTAATAGAGTCTGTATGTAATTCTATAGACATACCTTGGACCCGCATATGTATCTGTTGTACCACTCTGAGCGATATAATACTAGTGGAATGGTGTTTCATTGGTGTTATATCAGACTTGCATACTACACCATGCAGTGGTATGCCGGGTCACCACAGGAACAACGGCACTCGATCGTGCGGTGTACTCGTAAATCACGTGCGACCCCATGCCCTAATAATTCACAATGCATTGATGAGGGCTATCACTTCATCATCCAATAAAATGTAGTAACTATCGTAATAATATTGTCTCTTAAGCCATGTACTACAGTGCAAGATGCTTTAGAGAAATAAACCTCTAATTTATTGCTAATACACATGGTTATTTATTCTAGGCAAATGCCTACCGAAAGATGTAGGAATAGGAAAAATGTAGGATTGCAATGTCATCTCCACTCCAATCCTATAGGAATTCATAGAAACCAAACTTTGTTTGATTCCACCATAGGAAAAGTAAAGGATTCTTAAAAAGAGGCATGATTAGATGTTTAATTTCCTATGGAATCTGTGCAAAGGAATCCTTAGGAAAAATTCCTATCGGAAACAATCCTACAAATCAAACAGCCAATGATTCAATTCTACCAATTTCCTATGCAAATCCTTGGTGTTCACCCAATCCTCTCGAATACTCATCCAACAAATGCACTAATACTTTGATGGGGAGTTTTTTTATTCTAGGCAAGAATAGAGGGTTTGCGGGGATCACTTGAGAAGTGTATTAACCAAAGAAGGCATAAGTAATACACCAACACACACTAACATGCCCTTAATGGATGTATCTCCATAAACTCCCTCTGTTGTTTATTACTACTACTAGTTTATGTACTTCTTAACTAATATGGGATAATCATGAAATATATTTTCTAACATTCAGCCAAAATATAGTGTTTCGACTTTCTAAAATACTTGAAAAAGCTAGTAATTAAAAATATTTGAGCTAACAAATCTATGAAGTTTGAAAATATTTTGTATTCCGTCTGAAAGTTGTGTCACTTGGTGTGAGATTCACACAAAAATGATGAAAATATCAAACGTTCAATATAATTGTAGTAATTCGACCGTTAAGTGCGTTTCATAATTTTGGAAAATCGATTGTATTTCCAAATTAACTAGTAGTTGGTGATCCCCGATCATCTGATTTGCTCTTAAACAGCTCAATCCTAAATTTGAACCTCCCTGCAACAGAACACGATAGTTGGTGGTTTGTGCGAAAAAAATAACAGTTTAAATAAGTGTTTACGCAACGAAGGCAGCAATAAGCGGTAGTTTGTGCAATTTCCTCGTGTAAACAACATGTAGCGTCGAAGTAGTAGTACTAGGAGTACAGAAATCTTGTGTAATTTCTAGTTCTACACATTACTAGTGTCCACTGTTTGAGAGTTGATGGTGAATGGGTCTAATTTTCAATCGAATGAGAATTAGCAAATTGATTTCTATGACAAAAGCATACAAAGCGAGTAAAACCAACATTCCCGCATTCGCCGCTGCTACCAGCATGTGATGCCTCCACGAGTGCATTGACGGCTGCTGCAAATCCTCGAAAGGCATCTAGGTCTTACAGATCATCGATTGCCGCTGTCCGGCTAAGCTTAACCAGCATAGTTGCCGCCAAGATATCTCAGATTTGGACCACAGGCAGAAGCTGATTAGGGTCGAAGGATTGCCTGCTTCGGAATTTGAAGTAACAATCCCTCGGCTCCGATGGTGGAAGTTTGGAACTCGGCCCGGCCAGAACCTCCCAAATCTGTGTGTGGCAGTGGATGCTCATCGGCATCCCTAATGCTGCCGACGCCGTGATGTGGTCAGTCGCACTTTGGTCCCCACTAAAGGCTGGGGCTGCAGCACGTCGCCGCCGCCCTTGACGTCCCCATGACGGCATCGCCATGGAACGAGGCGCTGAGTTTGTTGGCGAACCCGAAGCCCTGGATGGCAAGTGCTTCTTCACAATGGAAGCATCCTCACCCGGCGAGGTTCGCCCCCGGCGCATGCCTCTGCTCCGACCAGCCCACTTTGCCGCTGCTGCCTGGGCTGCCGCCGATACCTGGGCCACCACCGCTTCATGGGACCCCTCCCTCCTCTCCCTCTCCTAGATCAAAGGGCGCCAGGAGTCTAGCCATAGCAAGACACAGAGCCGCCTGCTTCATCGCACACCAATGGCACACAGATATTTGCGAGCTTTTAGCGCACACCCCTCCGAGGCTGAGTCGTGGAGCCTGGGTGCACGGGGCTAAGGCTAGAGGAGTCGCCATGGGACGAGGGGTGTCGAGTGCTCGGGCAAGTACGGGAAAGGGGAAGTTTTGCATAACCTTATGATCAAATCAATGCT
Source organism: Lolium rigidum (assembly GCF_022539505.1). NCBI lineage: Eukaryota > Viridiplantae > Streptophyta > Magnoliopsida > Poales > Poaceae > Lolium > Lolium rigidum. The sequence goes on from NC_061510.1 coordinate 205,222,727, forward strand.
TCTCAAGGAGACAAATACTGTATGAGAAACCGGAAAAGTTTGAACGTTTGAAAACTTTGCCGGCATAATGCATCCTTCCAATGCACGCCTACGTACCCAACGTATATGCCAGCTAAGGTAGAAAGCCAACTCAGTTGCTACTTTGTTGGCAAAATGTACCATGGCTCAATCTCAGGTCACACACCCATGAAGCCAAGTTAACTCATCTATCAATTGTCACCCTCTTCATCCCACTGTAGGTATAGTAAGGTTGCTTCGAGTTTGATCTTTTGTATTGTTTCTTGTAAGGTTCGTGAATAATCTAATAAAGAAAAGCCGTGTGCATCCTGGGGCGATTTTTCCCACATTTCGAAAAAAATCAATTGGTGTATTTTGGTTATATTCAAAATTTTACTTGAAACTTGTTGGTCATGCCATTCTACTACTCGCGTAACACTTTTTCTACGTGGGAAGGATACGAGCGATGCAACAAAAAGAAACACATTCGTCCCCCTCCCCCAGTGATTTGTCCTAGATATGAAATCAAACTACAAGTGGTTCAAAAAGGCAATCGAAAAACATGGATTGTTCATCAGTTTGTACATAGCTAGGGAAAATACCAGAATGTCATATTAGTGTTTTAGAGAAGAGCCCTTCAAGTAGTTTGGCACCATGTTGGACACCGTCTAGGTTAATTCCACCCAAACATGATTTTTTTCGTTTGAATATGTCTAGACTTTGTTTATCATCTTCAATGCTTATTGTATGACATAAGAAGACTATGTGCTTTGGTTTTAATTTTTTGAATTTTTAATGCCCAATTGAATCTTGGTCAAATCCTAGGTTTGACCAAGATTTAAACAAGTTCAAAACATGAAAATGAAAAAGTAAGCCTGGATCCTTCTGAGTCACTCCAAAATGAATCTTTTGGAAGGTTTTTTAAATTTCCATGTTTGAAACCCAAAACCACTTCTCTTCATGCTTGACTTCATAAGACAGAGTTTAGGGTTAGGGTACGTAGATACATGATTTTTCTAGTTTGAATATGTCTAGAACTTGTTTAATTTATCAACTTGAATACTTATATGACATAAGAAGACTATGTGCTTTGGTTTTTCATTTTCTTGATTTTTTCGATTTTTTATGCCCATTTGAATCTTGGTCAAATCCGAGATTTGACAAAGATTTAAACAAGTTTAAAACGTGGAAATGAAAAAGTAAGCATGGGTCCTTTTTATTCACTCCAAAATGAAGCTTTTGGGAGGTTTTTTTGAAATTTCCATGTTAATTTGAAACCCAAAACCACTTCTCTTCATCCTTGACTTCCTAAGACAGAGTTTAGGGTTGTTAGGGGGTACGTAGATACATGCTTTTCTGCTATGAATATACATGTGTGGACCTTGCTAATCAACCTGAATGCTTACTATATGACATAAGAAGACTATGTGCTTTGGTTTTTCATTATTTTAATTTTTTTAATTTTGTATGCCCATTTGTACGTATCTTGGTGAAATCCAAGGTTTGACCAAGATTTAAAACATGAAAATAAAAAATTAAGCCTGGATCCTTCTTAATTAGGAACTTCAAAATGAAGCTTTAGGAAGGTTTTTGAAATTTCCATGTTTGAAACCCAAAACACCCTCTTCATGATTAACTTCATAAGACAAATCGAGTTTAGGGTTAGCGGTAGATACATGATTTTTCTAGTTTGAATATGTCTAGACCTTTGCTTTTATCAACTTGAATGCTTAGTATATGACATAAGAAGATGTACTATGTGCATTGGTTTTTCATTTTTTTGATTTGTTTTGAATTTTTATGCCCATTCGAATTTTGGTCAAATCATAGGTTTAACCAAGATTTAAACAAGTTTAAAACATGAAAATGAAAAATTAAGCATGGATCCTTATTAGTCACTCCAAAATGAAGCTTTTGGGAGGCTTTTCAAATATACATGTTTGAAACCCAAAACCACTTCTCTTCGTGCTTGACTTCATAAGACAGATGAGTTTAGGGTTAGGGGGTGTAGATACATGATTTTTCTGGTTTGAATAGGTCTAGAACTTGTTTATCAAGTTGAATGGCTTACTATGTGACATAAGAAGACTATGTGCTTTGGTTTTAATTTTCATTTTTGATTTTTTCGATTTTTTTATTCCCATTTGAATCTTGGTCAAATCCTAGGTTTGAGCAAGATTTAAACAAGTTTAAAACATGAAAATGAAAAAGTAAGCATATGAATCCTTCTTAGTCACTCCGAAATGAAGCTTTTGGGAGGTTTTCGAAATTTCCATGTTTGAAAACCCAAACCACTTCTCTTCATGCTTGACTTCATAAGACAAAGTTTAGGGTTAGGGGGTATACATGATTTTTCTGTTTTGAATATGGCTAGACATTGTTTATCAACTAGAATGCTTACTATATGACATAAGAAGGCTATATATGTGCTTTGGTTTTTCATTTTTTGATTTTTTCGAATTTTTTATGCCCATTTAAATCTTGGTCAAATCCTTTGTTTGATCAAGATTTAAAAAAGTTTAGAACATGAAAATGAAAAGGTAATCATGGATCTTTCTTAGTCACACTCTAGAATAATGAAGCTTTTGGGAGGTTTTTGAAATTTCCATGTTTGAAACCCAAAACCACTTCTTATCATGCTTGACTTCATAAGACAGAGAGTTTAGGGTTAGGGGTAGAGATACATGATTTTTTTGGTTTGAATGTCTAGACCTTGTTTATCAACTAATGCTTACTATATTACATAAGAAGGCTATGTTATTTGGTTTTTCATTTTTTCTGTTTATTTCTAATTATTTATGCCCATTTGAATCTTGGTCAAATCCTAGGTTAATTTGACCAAGATTTAAAGAAGTTTAAAACATGAAAATGAGAAGGTAAGCCTGGATCCTTCTTAATCACACTAAAATGAAGCTTTTTGGGAGGTTTCTGAAATTTCCATGTTTGAAACCCAAACCACTTCTCTTCATGCTTGACTTCATAAGACAAATTTAGGGTTAGGAGTAGATATGATACATATGATTTTTCTTGTTTGATATGTCTAGACATTGTTTATTAACTTGAATGCTTAATATATATGTGACGTAAGAAGACTAGGTCCTTTGGTTTTTCATTTTTTGGGGTTTTTTCGAATTTTTTATGCACACTTGAATCTTGGTCAAATCCTAGGTTTGACCAAGCTTTAAACAAGTTTAAAACATGAAAATGAAAAAGTAAGCATGGATCCTTCTTAGTCACTCCAAAATAAAGCTTTTGGGAGGATTTTGAAACTTCCATGTTGTAAACCCAAAACCACGTATCTTCATGTTTGACTTCATAAGACAGAGTTTAGGGTTAGGGGTAGATACATGAATTTTCTTGTTTGAATATGTTTAGACTTTGTTTATCAACTTGAATGTTTACCGTATGAAATAAGAAGACAATTTTTTGAATTTTTTATGTCCATTTGAATCTTAGTCAAATCCTAGGTTTGACCAAGATTTAAACAAGTTTAAAATATGAAAATGAAAAAGGTAAGCCTGGATCCTTCTTAGTCATTCTAAAATGAAGCTTTTGGGGGGTTCTTGAAATCTCAATGGTTGAAACCCAAATTAAACCACTTCTCTTCATGGTTGACTTCATAAGACAGAGTTTAGGGTTAGGGGTATACATGATTTGTCAGGTTTGAATATGTCTAGACATGATTGTTTATCAACTTGAATGCTTACTATATGATCGGCATAAGAAGACTATATATATGTTTGTTGGTCAAATCCTATCTTTGACCAAGATTTAAACAAGCATAAATCCTGAAAATGAAAAGGTAAGCTTGGATCCTTCTTATTTACTCTAAAATTAAGCTTTTGGGAAGTTTTTGAAATTTCCGTGTTTGAAACCCAAAACCACTTCCTCTTCATGCTTGACTTCATAAGAAATAGTTAAGGGTTAGGGGGTAGATACATGCTTTTTCTGTTTTGAATATGTCTAGACCTTGTTTATCAACTTGAATGCTTACTATATATATGACATAAGAAGGCTATGTGCTTTGGTTTTTCATTTTCTGGTTTTTTTGAATTTTATGCCCATTTGAATCTTGGTCAAATACAAGCTAGGTTTGACCAAGATTTAAAAAAGTTAATTTAAAACATGAAAATGAAAAGGTAAGCATGGATCCTTCTTAGTCACTTTAAGGTGAAGTTTTTGGGAGGTTTTTGAAATTTCCATGTTTGAAACCCAAAACCACTTCTCTTCATGGTTGACTTCATAATACAGAGTTTAGGGTACGTTAGGGCTAGGGTAGATACATGATTTTTCAAGTTTGAATATGTCTAGACCATGTTTATCAACTTGAATGCCCATTATATGACATAAAAAGGCTATGTGCGTTTTTTTAATTTTTTATACCCATTTGAATCTTCGTCAAATCCTAGTTTTGACCAGGATTTAAACAAGTTTAAAACATGAAAATGAAAAGGTAAGCAGGTACCTTCTTAGTCACTCTAAAATGAAGCTTTTGGGAGGTTTTTAAAATTTCCATGTTTGAAACCCAAAACCATTTCTCTTCATGCTTGACTTCATAAGATAAAGTTCAGGGTTAGGTGTAGATACATGATTTGACTGGTTTGAATATGTCTAGACCTTGTTTATCAACTTCAATTCTTACTATATGACATAAGAAGACTATGTGCTTTGGTTTTTCATTTTTTGATTTTTCTGAATGATTATGCCCATTTGAATATAAAGGTGAGAGAACACGTTAAAGGTTATTCTAACAAAGGTCATGCTTGGAATCTTATCTATGTATTATTATACATCACAAATGTGAAATGAAAATATGTGCATCTCTATAAACCATAAACCCTAACCCTAACTATATAGAAAAATATGAACAATCCGGCCATGCTTTTCGATTGCCTTTTTCGATCCACCTTTGGCTGGATTTGAAATTTAGGGAGGGGGGGTAGGGGACGAGTGTGTTTCTTTGGATGTATCTCTCGTATTTGCTAGTTTTGGGGGGTCACACAAATTCAGGTTAGCATCATGCCCACCCCCCTCCCTTCACGCGCGGAAAAAGTGTTAGGCGAGTAGTAAAATGGCATGAACACCAAGTTTCAAGTAAAATTTCGAATATAACCAGAATGTACCAATTGATAGATGAGTTAACTTGGCTTCATGGAAAAAATAAGGTCATGTAAATGAGTTAACTTGGCTTTCCTACCCTTGAATCCATAGGAAACTTTGTACTAATACAATATAATGATCACCCGAGTTATTACACCAACATGTCTGTCACTTACGTGTGGTTCCCATGCGTGAGGTCCCACACTTCAGTGAGCACAAGTCATGTGCGGTCGGTAGGCAAACTCCCATCTTCTTTGTCAAGAGAAGACGCATCAAAACTCCCCCTCTCTCTCTCCCTCTCTCTCTCTCTCCAGTTATCCACCTCCGCTGGCTGCCGGTTTTGGTAGGGCGTTTCTAGCTCAGCTCGGAGGCCATGGTGTGCACGCACTGTAGCCATGGCGATTTGGTCGCGCTAAGTGGTTCGTCCCCGGCTGCGACGAGGATCAATCCGGGCGGTGGCTGTTAAGGACCCGATCGCATTTCTTGCTTTCAGCGTGGGGTCTTCCATGTAAAAGTTAGGGATTTAGATGAAATTTCCTGTTTATTCCGTGTCTTGTTGTAAACTGTGCTCTGGTGCGTATTGGAAGTCTGAGTCCTTCAGGATCCTTCGGTTGTTCCCTCTCTCTTGAAAAAAAACATCTCTCTCATTATCGGGCTCGCTCGCTCGCTCGCACCTCCTGCGCACTGACAAACCCTGAAAAAGGTCAGACACCATAAATAAGAGGGCCCCCTCACTTCTCTCCCTTCGTCTCCTTCCGTGTGATCCCTCTTCCTCCGAGTTTCATTGGACGGGCAAACACATGTGCTGCCTAGAAATATTCGACCCCTTTGCATGGATAATCATGTCGACCATTTTTACCTAGTTTTGAAATAAATAAATGAAAATGAAGAAAACCTCAAAAATGAAACCCTTCCGCATTGAGTTGTTTATCTACTTGAATATGCTTACTATATATATATGACGTAAGAAGACTATGTGCTTTAGTTTTTTATTTTTTTATTTTTCCTGAATTTTTATGCCCATTTGAATCTTGGTCAAATCCTATGTTTGACCAATATTTAAACAAGCTTAAAACATGAAAACGAAAAGGTAAGCTTGGATCCTTCTTAGTCCCTCTAAAATTAAGCTTTTGGGAAGTTTTTGCAATTTCCATGTCTGAAACCCAAAACCACTTCTCTTCATGCTTGACTTCATAATTAAGACAGAGTTAAGCGTTAGGGGGTAGATACATGCTTTTTATGTTATGAATATGTCTAGACCGACCATGTTCATCAAGTTGAATGTTGCTTACTATATATGACATTAGAAGGCTATGTGCTTTGGTTTTTCATATTTTTTTGATTTTTTTGATTTTTTATGCCCATTTGAGTCTTGGTCAAATCCTAGGTTTGACCAAGATTTAAACAAGTTTAAAACATGAAAATGAAAAGGTAAGCCTCGATCCTTCTTAGTCACTCTAAAATGAAGATTTGGGGGGTCTTGAAATTTCCATGTTTGAAACACAAAACCATTTCTCTTCATGCTTGACTTCATAAGACATAGTTAATTAAGGGTTAGGGGGTAGATACATGCTTTTATGTTTTGAATATGTCTAGACCTTGTTCATCAACTTGAATGCTTACTATATATATGTGACATAAGAAGCTAGGATATGTGCTTTGGTTTTCATTTTTTTATTTTTTCTGAATGTTTATGCCCATTTGAATCTTGGTCAAATCCTAGGTTTGACCAAGATTTAAGCAAGTTTAAAACACATGAAAATGATAAGGTAAGCATGGATCCTTCTTAGTCATTCTAAAATGAAGCTTTTGGGGGGTTCTTGAAATCTCAATGTTTGAAACCCAAAACCACTTCTCTTCATGGTTGACTTCATAAGACAGAGTTTAGGGTTAGGGGTAGATACATGATTTGCCAGGTTTGAATATGTCTAGACCTTGTTTATCAACTTGAATGCTTACTATATATATGACGTAAGAATACTATGTGCTTTGGTTTTTCTTTTCTTTTTTTGGTTGTTTCTAAATTTTTATGCTCATTTGAATCTTGTTGGTCAAATCCTAGGTTTGACTAAGATTTAAACAAACTTAAAACATTAAAATAAAAAGGTAAGCCTGGATCCTTCCTACACTCTAAAATTAAGCTTTTGGGAAGTTTTTGAAATTTCCATGTTTGAAACCCAAAACCACTTCTCTTCATGCTTGACTTCATAAGACATAGTTAAGGGTTACGGGTAGATACATGCTTTTTCTATTTTGAGTATGGCTAGACCTTGTTTATAAACTTGAATGCTACTATATATGACATAAGAAGGCTATGTGCTTTGGTGTTTCATTTTTCTTGTTTTTTTTGAATTTTTTGCCCATTTGAATCTTGGTCAAATACTAGCTAGGTTTGACCAAGATTTAAACAATTTTAAAACATGAAAATGAAAAGGCAAGCCTGGATCTTTTTTAGTCACTCTAAAATGAAGCTTTTGGGAGGTTCTTCATGCTAGACTTCATAAGATCGACCGAGTTTATGGTTAGGGGGTAGATACATGATTTGTCTGGTTTGAACACATGTCTAAACCTTGTTTATCAACTTGAATGCTTACTATATATATGACATAAGAAGACTATGTGCTTTTGTTTTTCATTCTTCTAATTTTTTTTTAATTTTATGCCCATTTGAATCTTGGTCAAATCCTAGGTTTGACCAAGATTTAAACAAGTATAAAATATGAAAACGAAAAGGTAAGCCTGGATCCTTCTTAGTCACTCTAAAATGAAGCAGCTTTTGGGATGTTCTTCAAATTTTCATTTTTGAAACCCAAAACCACTTCTCTTCATGGTTGACTTCATAATTAAGACAGAGTTTAAGGTTAGGGGCAGATATATACATGATTTTCTGGTTTGAATATGTCTAGACCTTGTTTATCAACTTTACACTACTAGGAAAAGGCCTAGCCGTAAGGTTGACTTCAGTGGCGCACCATGATGGCCGTGCGCCACTACTACTTAGCAGTGGTGCACCACAAAATGGTGGGCCACTGTTACAAATGTAGTAGTGGCGCACCTTGTTTGTGGTGCGCCATTACTAATTCTCCGGCAGGAGGCCAGCTCCCACCAAAACTAATAGTGGCGCACGTCTCCGGGGTGCGCCACCTGCTACATGGCTTACTTATAGCGCATGTCTTTGTGGTGCGCCACTTGCTAGGAGGTGGCCGGGGCCCTTTAGAGATGAGGGCTTTAGCAATGGCGCACTGCTTGGTGCGCCACTACTAGCTATGGCGCACCGCCGACATGGTGCGCCACTTGCTAAGTTGGGCGAGGGCGTGGGTTTACGGGTAACAGGTGAGCGGTGGCGCACCACTTAGCGATGCGCCATTGCTATGTCACCCTAGCGAGTGGCGCACGGCTAGGTGGTGCGCCACTTTGCTAACACTGGGACCATTTCCTGCTTTTCACCCTCCACTCACATGTGCCACCCACTTTCCCCAAACACTCTTCCACCACCACCTCCCACCAAATCTGGATCCGGTCGTGTTGCCCCTCCTTCCCACCTCATTTTCACCTCTTCATTCACCAAAATTAAGTTGGTAAACTTAATTTTCTTCATAGGTAACTAATGGTGAAGCTTTCTTAGCTCAATACCCTACTCAATCTCAACTTTTTACCTCATCCAACACTCTAGGTCTCACCGTATCGGTAACTTTGTTGGTTTTATGCTTTGTGTGTGAACGGTTCCGATCGTCTTGCACACACGTCATGCACATATGTTATGTGCGAAGCTCGATGATATCATGTGTACGTGCGCATGCGCGAAAAGCGTCACGTGCATGTGTGTTGTATGCGAAGCCTCCGGATCCACATGTGTGTTGTATATGCGAAGCCTCCACACATGTGTTGCATGTGTTTTTGTTTG